>NW_027062574.1:0-37061 GCF_963853765.1 Magallana gigas | reverse complement strand
AACATCAATACAAAGAAATAAAACAGCATTAGTTAAATGATAAATGCTTTTGTTAAAAAATTCCACCCCAATGACAGAACCCATGATTATCTGTTTCTCATTAAATTATCAGCATGGTTAATCACCAAGGAAAACTCCTAAATCTTTTGGAATCTACCCTGGCACCTTTTTTTGGTATCTTTTCAACATCGATACAAAGAAATAATCAGTAAGATTTCAAAGAAATGTGCTTTTAACTTGAATTTAAACCTCCATGAGGGAACCCATGGTTTTCGGCTTCGCGTTGAAATGTCAGTACAATTTAATCACATAGGAAACCTACTAAGTCTCTTTGTTTTAATATTTGCAGCCTAATCTATCTTTTATTACATCAATACAAAGAAATAAACAGCATTAGTTAAATGATAAATGCTTTTGTTTAAAAATTCCACCCCAATGAAGGAACCCATGATTTTCTGTTTCTCATTTAATTATCAGTATGGTTAATCACAAAGCTTTTGGAATTTACCTTCACATCCCAGTTTATCTTTTATTACATCAATACAAAGAAATAGACAGCATTAGTTAAATGATAAATGCTTTTGTTTAAAAGTTCCACCCCAATGAATTAGCCCATGACTTTCTGTTTCTCATTAAATTATCAGTATGGTTAATCAACAAGGAAACCTTCTAAATCTTTTGGAATATATTGCTTATATTACAGTAATCTTAATCATAGACAATCAGTTGAAATCGAAGAACCTTTTGGTAGCAAGGGACAGTTTCGGGGGGAAAAAGTACCCGTCAATTTTTTTTGGTAAAATTGAGAGTTGCTATACTTGAAGGCTTATAAGTGTTGTTAATATTCATGAAATGATTGTTAATGATTATCATTAGTTAGAGGGGGGACTCTTGTTGAAATTGATTTGCAATATGCAGGCCTAATTGATTTCTGTAAATTTTAATGCAAACCGGAACATTAAATGATTTTTATTTTCGTCTTAAAAGAGCTTCTACAGAAGAATAAGTTCAAAACTTAACCCCCATGCAGGGTTCAACATCAAGTTTATGGTTTCAGGTTTAAATGTAAGGTAAAATGGCTGCTAAAGAAATTTAACCTAAACAACAATCACTATATATATATATCAATCCACCTTTAACTCCGCCCTTAAAAGACCACGTGACAATTCGGTGACATTGACGAGTTGATACAGCAAATGATTTCGTAAATATGCCTTTACCCTACTTCAATTTAACCGAAACACTTACCCTAAACCTAACCCTAACCCTTAACCTAAACCTAACCCTAACCCCAACCCAACCCTAACCCTAAACCTAACCCCAACCCAACCCTAACCCTAACCCTAACCCTAAACCTGCTTTGATTAATATGTGCACCCTAAATTACCTGTTATTAAATGAATACAAGGGAAAATCAGCATTACTTAAGTGAGCAATCATTTTATTCAGAAATTGCAGCCCAGAAAAGAGCTCATAATTTTCAGTTCATACAGAGAACATTAGTATAGTATAGTCACTAAGAAAAACTCCTAAATCATTTTGAATTTATCCTGGCACCCTTTTTTAACTTTTATTACATCAATACAAGGAAATAACCAGTAAAATTTAAAAGAAAAGTGCTTTTAACTTGAATTTATACCTCCATGAAGGAACCCATAGTTTTTGGCTTCGCGTTGAAATGTCAGTACAGTTAATCACACAGGACACCTACTTAGTCTTTTTGTGTTAATATTTGCAGCCTAACTTATCTTTTATAACATCAATACAAAGAAATAAAACAGCATTAGTTAAATGATAAATGCTTTTGTTAAAAAATTCCACCCCAATGACAGAACCCATGATTATCTGTTTCTCATTAAATTATCAGCATGGTTAATCACCAAGGAAAACTCCTAAATCTTTTGGAATCTACCCTGGCACCTTTTTTTGGTATCTTTTCAACATCAATACAAAGAAATAATCAGTAAGATTTCAAAGAAATGTGCTTTTAACTTGAATTTAAACCTCCATGAGGGAACCCATGGTTTTCGGCTTCGCGTTGAAATGTCAGTACAATTTAATCACATAGGAAACCTACTAAGTCTCTTTGTTTTAATATTTGCAGCCTAATCTATCTTTTATTACATCAATACAAAGAAATAAACAGCATTAGTTAAATGATAAATGCTTTTGTTTAAAAATTCCACCCCAATGAAGGAACCCATGATTTTCTGTTTCTCATTTAATTATCAGTATGGTTAATCACAAAGCTTTTGGAATTTACCTTCACATCCCAGTTTATCTTTTATTACATCAATACAAAGAAATAGACAGCATTAGTTAAATGATAAATGCTTTTGTTTAAAAGTTCCACCCCAATGAATTAGCCCATGACTTTCTGTTTCTCATTAAATTATCAGTATGGTTAATCAACAAGGAAACCTTCTAAATCTTTTGGAATATATTGCTTATATTACAGTAATCTTAATCATAGACAATCAGTTGAAATCGAAGAACCTTTTGGTAGCAAGGGACAGTTTCGGGGGGAAAAAGTACCCGTCAATTTTTTTTGGTAAAATTGAGAGTTGCTATACTTGAAGGCTTATAAGTGTTGTTAATATTCATGAAATGATTGTTAATGATTATCATTAGTTAGAGGGGGGACTCTTGTTGAAATTGATTTGCAATATGCAGGCCTAATTGATTTCTGTAAATTTTAATGCAAACCGGAACATTAAATGATTTTTATTTTCGTCTTAAAAGAGCTTCTACAGAAGAATAAGTTCAAAACTTAACCCCCATGCAGGGTTCAACATCAAGTTTATGGTTTCAGGTTTAAATGTAAGGTAAAATGGCTGCTAAAGAAATTTAACCTAAACAACAATCACTATATATATATATCAATCCACCTTTAACTCCGCCCTTAAAAGACCACGTGACAATTCGGTGACATTGACGAGTTGATACAGCAAATGATTTCGTAAATATGCCTTTACCCTACTTCAATTTAACCGAAACACTTACCCTAAACCTAACCCTAACCCTTAACCTAAACCTAACCCTAACCCCAACCCAACCCTAACCCTAAACCTAACCCCAACCCAACCCTAACCCTAACCCTAACCCTAAACCTGCTTTGATTAATATGTGCACCCTAAATTACCTGTTATTAAATTAATACAAGGGAAAATCAGCATTACTTAAGTGAGCAATCATTTTATTCAGAAATTGCAGCCCAGAAAAGAGCTCATAATTTTCAGTTCATACAGAGAACATTAGTATAGTATAGTCACTAAGAAAAACTCCTAAATCATTTTGAATTTATCCTGGCACCCTTTTTTAACTTTTATTACATCAATACAAGGAAATAACCAGTAAAATTTAAAAGAAAAGTGCTTTTAACTTGAATTTATACCTCCATGAAGGAACCCATAGTTTTTGGCTTCGCGTTGAAATGTCAGTACAGTTAATCACACAGGACACCTACTTAGTCTTTTTGTGTTAATATTTGCAGCCTAACTTATCTTTTATAACATCAATACAAAGAAATAAAACAGCATTAGTTAAATGATAAATGCTTTTGTTAAAAAATTCCACCCCAATGACAGAACCCATGATTATCTGTTTCTCATTAAATTATCAGCATGGTTAATCACCAAGGAAAACTCCTAAATCTTTTGGAATCTACCCTGGCACCTTTTTTTGGTATCTTTTCAACATCAATACAAAGAAATAATCAGTAAGATTTCAAAGAAATGTGCTTTTAACTTGAATTTAAACCTCCATGAGGGAACCCATGGTTTTCGGCTTCGCGTTGAAATGTCAGTACAATTTAATCACATAGGAAACCTACTAAGTCTCTTTGTTTTAATATTTGCAGCCTAATCTATCTTTTATTACATCAATACAAAGAAATAAACAGCATTAGTTAAATGATAAATGCTTTTGTTTAAAAATTCCACCCCAATGAAGGAACCCATGATTTTCTGTTTCTCATTTAATTATCAGTATGGTTAATCACAAAGCTTTTGGAATTTACCTTCACATCCCAGTTTATCTTTTATTACATCAATACAAAGAAATAGACAGCATTAGTTAAATGATAAATGCTTTTGTTTAAAAGTTCCACCCCAATGAATTAGCCCATGACTTTCTGTTTCTCATTAAATTATCAGTATGGTTAATCAACAAGGAAACCTTCTAAATCTTTTGGAATATATTGCTTATATTACAGTAATCTTAATCATAGACAATCAGTTGAAATCGAAGAACCTTTTGGTAGCAAGGGACAGTTTCGGGGGGAAAAAGTACCCGTCAATTTTTTTTGGTAAAATTGAGAGTTGCTATACTTGAAGGCTTATAAGTGTTGTTAATATTCATGAAATGATTGTTAATGATTATCATTAGTTAGAGGGGGGACTCTTGTTGAAATTGATTTGCAATATGCAGGCCTAATTGATTTCTGTAAATTTTAATGCAAACCGGAACATTAAATGATTTTTATTTTCGTCTTAAAAGAGCTTCTACAGAAGAATAAGTTCAAAACTTAACCCCCATGCAGGGTTCAACATCAAGTTTATGGTTTCAGGTTTAAATGTAAGGTAAAATGGCTGCTAAAGAAATTTAACCTAAACAACAATCACTATATATATATATCAATCCACCTTTAACTCCGCCCTTAAAAGACCACGTGACAATTCGGTGACATTGACGAGTTGATACAGCAAATGATTTCGTAAATATGCCTTTACCCTACTTCAATTTAACCGAAACACTTACCCTAAACCTAACCCTAACCCTTAACCTAAACCTAACCCTAACCCCAACCCAACCCTAACCCTAAACCTAACCCCAACCCAACCCTAACCCTAACCCTAACCCTAAACCTGCTTTGATTAATATGTGCACCCTAAATTACCTGTTATTAAATGAATACAAGGGAAAATCAGCATTACTTAAGTGAGCAATCATTTTATTCAGAAATTGCAGCCCAGAAAAGAGCTCATAATTTTCAGTTCATACAGAGAACATTAGTATAGTATAGTCACTAAGAAAAACTCCTAAATCATTTTGAATTTATCCTGGCACCCTTTTTTAACTTTTATTACATCAATACAAGGAAATAACCAGTAAAATTTAAAAGAAAAGTGCTTTTAACTTGAATTTATACCTCCATGAAGGAACCCATAGTTTTTGGCTTCGCGTTGAAATGTCAGTACAGTTAATCACACAGGACACCTACTTAGTCTTTTTGTGTTAATATTTGCAGCCTAACTTATCTTTTATAACATCAATACAAAGAAATAAAACAGCATTAGTTAAATGATAAATGCTTTTGTTAAAAAATTCCACCCCAATGACAGAACCCATGATTATCTGTTTCTCATTAAATTATCAGCATGGTTAATCACCAAGGAAAACTCCTAAATCTTTTGGAATCTACCCTGGCACCTTTTTTTGGTATCTTTTCAACATCAATACAAAGAAATAATCAGTAAGATTTCAAAGAAATGTGCTTTTAACTTGAATTTAAACCTCCATGAGGGAACCCATGGTTTTCGGCTTCGCGTTGAAATGTCAGTACAATTTAATCACATAGGAAACCTACTAAGTCTCTTTGTTTTAATATTTGCAGCCTAATCTATCTTTTATTACATCAATACAAAGAAATAAACAGCATTAGTTAAATGATAAATGCTTTTGTTTAAAAATTCCACCCCAATGAAGGAACCCATGATTTTCTGTTTCTCATTTAATTATCAGTATGGTTAATCACAAAGCTTTTGGAATTTACCTTCACATCCCAGTTTATCTTTTATTACATCAATACAAAGAAATAGACAGCATTAGTTAAATGATAAATGCTTTTGTTTAAAAGTTCCACCCCAATGAATTAGCCCATGACTTTCTGTTTCTCATTAAATTATCAGTATGGTTAATCAACAAGGAAACCTTCTAAATCTTTTGGAATATATTGCTTATATTACAGTAATCTTAATCATAGACAATCAGTTGAAATCGAAGAACCTTTTGGTAGCAAGGGACAGTTTCGGGGGGAAAAAGTACCCGTCAATTTTTTTTGGTAAAATTGAGAGTTGCTATACTTGAAGGCTTATAAGTGTTGTTAATATTCATGAAATGATTGTTAATGATTATCATTAGTTAGAGGGGGGACTCTTGTTGAAATTGATTTGCAATATGCAGGCCTAATTGATTTCTGTAAATTTTAATGCAAACCGGAACATTAAATGATTTTTATTTTCGTCTTAAAAGAGCTTCTACAGAAGAATAAGTTCAAAACTTAACCCCCATGCAGGGTTCAACATCAAGTTTATGGTTTCAGGTTTAAATGTAAGGTAAAATGGCTGCTAAAGAAATTTAACCTAAACAACAATCACTATATATATATATCAATCCACCTTTAACTCCGCCCTTAAAAGACCACGTGACAATTCGGTGACATTGACGAGTTGATACAGCAAATGATTTCGTAAATATGCCTTTACCCTACTTCAATTTAACCGAAACACTTACCCTAAACCTAACCCTAACCCTTAACCTAAACCTAACCCTAACCCCAACCCAACCCTAACCCTAAACCTAACCCCAACCCAACCCTAACCCTAACCCTAACCCTAAACCTGCTTTGATTAATATGTGCACCCTAAATTACCTGTTATTAAATGAATACAAGGGAAAATCAGCATTACTTAAGTGAGCAATCATTTTATTCAGAAATTGCAGCCCAGAAAAGAGCTCATAATTTTCAGTTCATACAGAGAACATTAGTATAGTATAGTCACTAAGAAAAACTCCTAAATCATTTTGAATTTATCCTGGCACCCTTTTTTAACTTTTATTACATCAATACAAGGAAATAACCAGTAAAATTTAAAAGAAAAGTGCTTTTAACTTGAATTTATACCTCCATGAAGGAACCCATAGTTTTTGGCTTCGCGTTGAAATGTCAGTACAGTTAATCACACAGGACACCTACTTAGTCTTTTTGTGTTAATATTTGCAGCCTAACTTATCTTTTATAACATCAATACAAAGAAATAAAACAGCATTAGTTAAATGATAAATGCTTTTGTTAAAAAATTCCACCCCAATGACAGAACCCATGATTATCTGTTTCTCATTAAATTATCAGCATGGTTAATCACCAAGGAAAACTCCTAAATCTTTTGGAATCTACCCTGGCACCTTTTTTTGGTATCTTTTCAACATCAATACAAAGAAATAATCAGTAAGATTTCAAAGAAATGTGCTTTTAACTTGAATTTAAACCTCCATGAGGGAACCCATGGTTTTCGGCTTCGCGTTGAAATGTCAGTACAATTTAATCACATAGGAAACCTACTAAGTCTCTTTGTTTTAATATTTGCAGCCTAATCTATCTTTTATTACATCAATACAAAGAAATAAACAGCATTAGTTAAATGATAAATGCTTTTGTTTAAAAATTCCACCCCAATGAAGGAACCCATGATTTTCTGTTTCTCATTTAATTATCAGTATGGTTAATCACAAAGCTTTTGGAATTTACCTTCACATCCCAGTTTATCTTTTATTACATCAATACAAAGAAATAGACAGCATTAGTTAAATGATAAATGCTTTTGTTTAAAAGTTCCACCCCAATGAATTAGCCCATGACTTTCTGTTTTATCATTAAATTATCAGTATGGTTAATCAACAAGGAAACCTTCTAAATCTTTTGGAATATATTGCTTATATTACAGTAATCTTAATCATAGACAATCAGTTGAAATCGAAGAACCTTTTGGTAGCAAGGGACAGTTTCGGGGGGAAAAAGTACCCGTCAATTTTTTTTGGTAAAATTGAGAGTTGCTATACTTGAAGGCTTATAAGTGTTGTTAATATTCATGAAATGATTGTTAATGATTATCATTAGTTAGAGGGGGGACTCTTGTTGAAATTGATTTGCAATATGCAGGCCTAATTGATTTCTGTAAATTTTAATGCAAACCGGAACATTAAATGATTTTTATTTTCGTCTTAAAAGAGCTTCTACAGAAGAATAAGTTCAAAACTTAACCCCCATGCAGGGTTCAACATCAAGTTTATGGTTTCAGGTTTAAATGTAAGGTAAAATGGCTGCTAAAGAAATTTAACCTAAACAACAATCACTATATATATATATCAATCCACCTTTAACTCCGCCCTTAAAAGACCACGTGACAATTCGGTGACATTGACGAGTTGATACAGCAAATGATTTCGTAAATATGCCTTTACCCTACTTCAATTTAACCGAAACACTTACCCTAAACCTAACCCTAACCCTTAACCTAAACCTAACCCTAACCCCAACCCAACCCTAACCCTAAACCTAACCCCAACCCAACCCTAACCCTAACCCTAACCCTAAACCTGCTTTGATTAATATGTGCACCCTAAATTACCTGTTATTAAATGAATACAAGGGAAAATCAGCATTACTTAAGTGAGCAATCATTTTATTCAGAAATTGCAGCCCAGAAAAGAGCTCATAATTTTCAGTTCATACAGAGAACATTAGTATAGTATAGTCACTAAGAAAAACTCCTAAATCATTTTGAATTTATCCTGGCACCCTTTTTTAACTTTTATTACATCAATACAAGGAAATAACCAGTAAAATTTAAAAGAAAAGTGCTTTTAACTTGAATTTATACCTCCATGAAGGAACCCATAGTTTTTGGCTTCGCGTTGAAATGTCAGTACAGTTAATCACACAGGACACCTACTTAGTCTTTTTGTGTTAATATTTGCAGCCTAACTTATCTTTTATAACATCAATACAAAGAAATAAAACAGCATTAGTTAAATGATAAATGCTTTTGTTAAAAAATTCCACCCCAATGACAGAACCCATGATTATCTGTTTCTCATTAAATTATCAGCATGGTTAATCACCAAGGAAAACTCCTAAATCTTTTGGAATCTACCCTGGCACCTTTTTTTGGTATCTTTTCAACATCAATACAAAGAAATAATCAGTAAGATTTCAAAGAAATGTGCTTTTAACTTGAATTTAAACCTCCATGAGGGAACCCATGGTTTTCGGCTTCGCGTTGAAATGTCAGTACAATTTAATCACATAGGAAACCTACTAAGTCTCTTTGTTTTAATATTTGCAGCCTAATCTATCTTTTATTACATCAATACAAAGAAATAAACAGCATTAGTTAAATGATAAATGCTTTTGTTTAAAAATTCCACCCCAATGAAGGAACCCATGATTTTCTGTTTCTCATTTAATTATCAGTATGGTTAATCACAAAGCTTTTGGAATTTACCTTCACATCCCAGTTTATCTTTTATTACATCAATACAAAGAAATAGACAGCATTAGTTAAATGATAAATGCTTTTGTTTAAAAGTTCCACCCCAATGAATTAGCCCATGACTTTCTGTTTCTCATTAAATTATCAGTATGGTTAATCAACAAGGAAACCTTCTAAATCTTTTGGAATATATTGCTTATATTACAGTAATCTTAATCATAGACAATCAGTTGAAATCGAAGAACCTTTTGGTAGCAAGGGACAGTTTCGGGGGGAAAAAGTACCCGTCAATTTTTTTTGGTAAAATTGAGAGTTGCTATACTTGAAGGCTTATAAGTGTTGTTAATATTCATGAAATGATTGTTAATGATTATCATTAGTTAGAGGGGGGACTCTTGTTGAAATTGATTTGCAATATGCAGGCCTAATTGATTTCTGTAAATTTTAATGCAAACCGGAACATTAAATGATTTTTATTTTCGTCTTAAAAGAGCTTCTACAGAAGAATAAGTTCAAAACTTAACCCCCATGCAGGGTTCAACATCAAGTTTATGGTTTCAGGTTTAAATGTAAGGTAAAATGGCTGCTAAAGAAATTTAACCTAAACAACAATCACTATATATATATATCAATCCACCTTTAACTCCGCCCTTAAAAGACCACGTGACAATTCGGTGACATTGACGAGTTGATACAGCAAATGATTTCGTAAATATGCCTTTACCCTACTTCAATTTAACCGAAACACTTACCCTAAACCTAACCCTAACCCTTAACCTAAACCTAACCCTAACCCCAACCCAACCCTAACCCTAAACCTAACCCCAACCCAACCCTAACCCTAACCCTAACCCTAAACCTGCTTTGATTAATATGTGCACCCTAAATTACCTGTTATTAAATGAATACAAGGGAAAATCAGCATTACTTAAGTGAGCAATCATTTTATTCAGAAATTGCAGCCCAGAAAAGAGCTCATAATTTTCAGTTCATACAGAGAACATTAGTATAGTATAGTCACTAAGAAAAACTCCTAAATCATTTTGAATTTATCCTGGCACCCTTTTTTAACTTTTATTACATCAATACAAGGAAATAACCAGTAAAATTTAAAAGAAAAGTGCTTTTAACTTGAATTTATACCTCCATGAAGGAACCCATAGTTTTTGGCTTCGCGTTGAAATGTCAGTACAGTTAATCACACAGGACACCTACTTAGTCTTTTTGTGTTAATATTTGCAGCCTAACTTATCTTTTATAACATCAATACAAAGAAATAAAACAGCATTAGTTAAATGATAAATGCTTTTGTTAAAAAATTCCACCCCAATGACAGAACCCATGATTATCTGTTTCTCATTAAATTATCAGCATGGTTAATCACCAAGGAAAACTCCTAAATCTTTTGGAATCTACCCTGGCACCTTTTTTTGGTATCTTTTCAACATCAATACAAAGAAATAATCAGTAAGATTTCAAAGAAATGTGCTTTTAACTTGAATTTAAACCTCCATGAGGGAACCCATGGTTTTCGGCTTCGCGTTGAAATGTCAGTACAATTTAATCACATAGGAAACCTACTAAGTCTCTTTGTTTTAATATTTGCAGCCTAATCTATCTTTTATTACATCAATACAAAGAAATAAACAGCATTAGTTAAATGATAAATGCTTTTGTTTAAAAATTCCACCCCAATGAAGGAACCCATGATTTTCTGTTTCTCATTTAATTATCAGTATGGTTAATCACAAAGCTTTTGGAATTTACCTTCACATCCCAGTTTATCTTTTATTACATCAATACAAAGAAATAGACAGCATTAGTTAAATGATAAATGCTTTTGTTTAAAAGTTCCACCCCAATGAATTAGCCCATGACTTTCTGTTTCTCATTAAATTATCAGTATGGTTAATCAACAAGGAAACCTTCTAAATCTTTTGGAATATATTGCTTATATTACAGTAATCTTAATCATAGACAATCAGTTGAAATCGAAGAACCTTTTGGTAGCAAGGGACAGTTTCGGGGGGAAAAAGTACCCGTCAATTTTTTTTGGTAAAATTGAGAGTTGCTATACTTGAAGGCTTATAAGTGTTGTTAATATTCATGAAATGATTGTTAATGATTATCATTAGTTAGAGGGGGGACTCTTGTTGAAATTGATTTGCAATATGCAGGCCTAATTGATTTCTGTAAATTTTAATGCAAACCGGAACATTAAATGATTTTTATTTTCGTCTTAAAAGAGCTTCTACAGAAGAATAAGTTCAAAACTTAACCCCCATGCAGGGTTCAACATCAAGTTTATGGTTTCAGGTTTAAATGTAAGGTAAAATGGCTGCTAAAGAAATTTAACCTAAACAACAATCACTATATATATATATCAATCCACCTTTAACTCCGCCCTTAAAAGACCACGTGACAATTCGGTGACATTGACGAGTTGATACAGCAAATGATTTCGTAAATATGCCTTTACCCTACTTCAATTTAACCGAAACACTTACCCTAAACCTAACCCTAACCCTTAACCTAAACCTAACCCTAACCCCAACCCAACCCTAACCCTAAACCTAACCCCAACCCAACCCTAACCCTAACCCTAACCCTAAACCTGCTTTGATTAATATGTGCACCCTAAATTACCTGTTATTAAATTAATACAAGGGAAAATCAGCATTACTTAAGTGAGCAATCATTTTATTCAGAAATTGCAGCCCAGAAAAGAGCTCATAATTTTCAGTTCATACAGAGAACATTAGTATAGTATAGTCACTAAGAAAAACTCCTAAATCATTTTGAATTTATCCTGGCACCCTTTTTTAACTTTTATTACATCAATACAAGGAAATAACCAGTAAAATTTAAAAGAAAAGTGCTTTTAACTTGAATTTATACCTCCATGAAGGAACCCATAGTTTTTGGCTTCGCGTTGAAATGTCAGTACAGTTAATCACACAGGACACCTACTTAGTCTTTTTGTGTTAATATTTGCAGCCTAACTTATCTTTTATAACATCAATACAAAGAAATAAAACAGCATTAGTTAAATGATAAATGCTTTTGTTAAAAAATTCCACCCCAATGACAGAACCCATGATTATCTGTTTCTCATTAAATTATCAGCATGGTTAATCACCAAGGAAAACTCCTAAATCTTTTGGAATCTACCCTGGCACCTTTTTTTGGTATCTTTTCAACATCAATACAAAGAAATAATCAGTAAGATTTCAAAGAAATGTGCTTTTAACTTGAATTTAAACCTCCATGAGGGAACCCATGGTTTTCGGCTTCGCGTTGAAATGTCAGTACAATTTAATCACATAGGAAACCTACTAAGTCTCTTTGTTTTAATATTTGCAGCCTAATCTATCTTTTATTACATCAATACAAAGAAATAAACAGCATTAGTTAAATGATAAATGCTTTTGTTTAAAAATTCCACCCCAATGAAGGAACCCATGATTTTCTGTTTCTCATTTAATTATCAGTATGGTTAATCACAAAGCTTTTGGAATTTACCTTCACATCCCAGTTTATCTTTTATTACATCAATACAAAGAAATAGACAGCATTAGTTAAATGATAAATGCTTTTGTTTAAAAGTTCCACCCCAATGAATTAGCCCATGACTTTCTGTTTCTCATTAAATTATCAGTATGGTTAATCAACAAGGAAACCTTCTAAATCTTTTGGAATATATTGCTTATATTACAGTAATCTTAATCATAGACAATCAGTTGAAATCGAAGAACCTTTTGGTAGCAAGGGACAGTTTCGGGGGGAAAAAGTACCCGTCAATTTTTTTTGGTAAAATTGAGAGTTGCTATACTTGAAGGCTTATAAGTGTTGTTAATATTCATGAAATGATTGTTAATGATTATCATTAGTTAGAGGGGGGACTCTTGTTGAAATTGATTTGCAATATGCAGGCCTAATTGATTTCTGTAAATTTTAATGCAAACCGGAACATTAAATGATTTTTATTTTCGTCTTAAAAGAGCTTCTACAGAAGAATAAGTTCAAAACTTAACCCCCATGCAGGGTTCAACATCAAGTTTATGGTTTCAGGTTTAAATGTAAGGTAAAATGGCTGCTAAAGAAATTTAACCTAAACAACAATCACTATATATATATATCAATCCACCTTTAACTCCGCCCTTAAAAGACCACGTGACAATTCGGTGACATTGACGAGTTGATACAGCAAATGATTTCGTAAATATGCCTTTACCCTACTTCAATTTAACCGAAACACTTACCCTAAACCTAACCCTAACCCTTAACCTAAACCTAACCCTAACCCCAACCCAACCCTAACCCTAAACCTAACCCCAACCCAACCCTAACCCTAACCCTAACCCTAAACCTGCTTTGATTAATATGTGCACCCTAAATTACCTGTTATTAAATGAATACAAGGGAAAATCAGCATTACTTAAGTGAGCAATCATTTTATTCAGAAATTGCAGCCCAGAAAAGAGCTCATAATTTTCAGTTCATACAGAGAACATTAGTATAGTATAGTCACTAAGAAAAACTCCTAAATCATTTTGAATTTATCCTGGCACCCTTTTTTAACTTTTATTACATCAATACAAGGAAATAACCAGTAAAATTTAAAAGAAAAGTGCTTTTAACTTGAATTTATACCTCCATGAAGGAACCCATAGTTTTTGGCTTCGCGTTGAAATGTCAGTACAGTTAATCACACAGGACACCTACTTAGTCTTTTTGTGTTAATATTTGCAGCCTAACTTATCTTTTATAACATCAATACAAAGAAATAAAACAGCATTAGTTAAATGATAAATGCTTTTGTTAAAAAATTCCACCCCAATGACAGAACCCATGATTATCTGTTTCTCATTAAATTATCAGCATGGTTAATCACCAAGGAAAACTCCTAAATCTTTTGGAATCTACCCTGGCACCTTTTTTTGGTATCTTTTCAACATCAATACAAAGAAATAATCAGTAAGATTTCAAAGAAATGTGCTTTTAACTTGAATTTAAACCTCCATGAGGGAACCCATGGTTTTCGGCTTCGCGTTGAAATGTCAGTACAATTTAATCACATAGGAAACCTACTAAGTCTCTTTGTTTTAATATTTGCAGCCTAATCTATCTTTTATTACATCAATACAAAGAAATAAACAGCATTAGTTAAATGATAAATGCTTTTGTTTAAAAATTCCACCCCAATGAAGGAACCCATGATTTTCTGTTTCTCATTTAATTATCAGTATGGTTAATCACAAAGCTTTTGGAATTTACCTTCACATCCCAGTTTATCTTTTATTACATCAATACAAAGAAATAGACAGCATTAGTTAAATGATAAATGCTTTTGTTTAAAAGTTCCACCCCAATGAATTAGCCCATGACTTTCTGTTTCTCATTAAATTATCAGTATGGTTAATCAACAAGGAAACCTTCTAAATCTTTTGGAATATATTGCTTATATTACAGTAATCTTAATCATAGACAATCAGTTGAAATCGAAGAACCTTTTGGTAGCAAGGGACAGTTTCGGGGGGAAAAAGTACCCGTCAATTTTTTTTGGTAAAATTGAGAGTTGCTATACTTGAAGGCTTATAAGTGTTGTTAATATTCATGAAATGATTGTTAATGATTATCATTAGTTAGAGGGGGGACTCTTGTTGAAATTGATTTGCAATATGCAGGCCTAATTGATTTCTGTAAATTTTAATGCAAACCGGAACATTAAATGATTTTTATTTTCGTCTTAAAAGAGCTTCTACAGAAGAATAAGTTCAAAACTTAACCCCCATGCAGGGTTCAACATCAAGTTTATGGTTTCAGGTTTAAATGTAAGGTAAAATGGCTGCTAAAGAAATTTAACCTAAACAACAATCACTATATATATATATCAATCCACCTTTAACTCCGCCCTTAAAAGACCACGTGACAATTCGGTGACATTGACGAGTTGATACAGCAAATGATTTCGTAAATATGCCTTTACCCTAACCCTAACCCTAACCCTAACCCTAACCCTAACCCTAACCCTAACCCTAACCCTAACCCTAACCCTAACCCTAACCCTAACCCTAACCCTAACCCTAACCCTAACCCTAACCCTAACCCTAACCCTAACCCTAACCCTAACCCTAACCCTAACCCAACCCTAACCCTAACCCTAACCCTAACCCTAACCCTAACCCTAACCCTAACCCTAACCCTAACCCTAACCCTAACCCTAACCCTAACCCTAACCCTAACCCTAACCCTAACCCTAACCCAACCCAACCCTAACCCTAAACCTAACCCCAACCCAACCCTAACCCTAACCCTAACCCTAAACCTGCTTTGATTAATATGTGCACCCTAAATTACCTGTTATTAAATGAATACAAGGGAAAATCAGCATTACTTAAGTGAGCAATCATTTTATTCAGAAATTGCAGCCCAGAAAAGAGCTCATAATTTTCAGTTCATACAGAGAACATTAGTATAGTATAGTCACTAAGAAAAACTCCTAAATCATTTTGAATTTATCCTGGCACCCTTTTTTAACTTTTATTACATCAATACAAGGAAATAACCAGTAAAATTTAAAAGAAAAGTGCTTTTAACTTGAATTTATACCTCCATGAAGGAACCCATAGTTTTTGGCTTCGCGTTGAAATGTCAGTACAGTTAATCACACAGGACACCTACTTAGTCTTTTTGTGTTAATATTTGCAGCCTAACTTATCTTTTATAACATCAATACAAAGAAATAAAACAGCATTAGTTAAATGATAAATGCTTTTGTTAAAAAATTCCACCCCAATGACAGAACCCATGATTATCTGTTTCTCATTAAATTATCAGCATGGTTAATCACCAAGGAAAACTCCTAAATCTTTTGGAATCTACCCTGGCACCTTTTTTTGGTATCTTTTCAACATCAATACAAAGAAATAATCAGTAAGATTTCAAAGAAATGTGCTTTTAACTTGAATTTAAACCTCCATGAGGGAACCCATGGTTTTCGGCTTCGCGTTGAAATGTCAGTACAATTTAATCACATAGGAAACCTACTAAGTCTCTTTGTTTTAATATTTGCAGCCTAATCTATCTTTTATTACATCAATACAAAGAAATAAACAGCATTAGTTAAATGATAAATGCTTTTGTTTAAAAATTCCACCCCAATGAAGGAACCCATGATTTTCTGTTTCTCATTTAATTATCAGTATGGTTAATCACAAAGCTTTTGGAATTTACCTTCACATCCCAGTTTATCTTTTATTACATCAATACAAAGAAATAGACAGCATTAGTTAAATGATAAATGCTTTTGTTTAAAAGTTCCACCCCAATGAATTAGCCCATGACTTTCTGTTTCTCATTAAATTATCAGTATGGTTAATCAACAAGGAAACCTTCTAAATCTTTTGGAATATATTGCTTATATTACAGTAATCTTAATCATAGACAATCAGTTGAAATCGAAGAACCTTTTGGTAGCAAGGGACAGTTTCGGGGGGAAAAAGTACCCGTCAATTTTTTTTGGTAAAATTGAGAGTTGCTATACTTGAAGGCTTATAAGTGTTGTTAATATTCATGAAATGATTGTTAATGATTATCATTAGTTAGAGGGGGGACTCTTGTTGAAATTGATTTGCAATATGCAGGCCTAATTGATTTCTGTAAATTTTAATGCAAACCGGAACATTAAATGATTTTTATTTTCGTCTTAAAAGAGCTTCTACAGAAGAATAAGTTCAAAACTTAACCCCCATGCAGGGTTCAACATCAAGTTTATGGTTTCAGGTTTAAATGTAAGGTAAAATGGCTGCTAAAGAAATTTAACCTAAACAACAATCACTATATATATATATCAATCCACCTTTAACTCCGCCCTTAAAAGACCACGTGACAATTCGGTGACATTGACGAGTTGATACAGCAAATGATTTCGTAAATATGCCTTTACCCTACTTCAATTTAACCGAAACACTTACCCTAAACCTAACCCTAACCCTTAACCTAAACCTAACCCTAACCCCAACCCAACCCTAACCCTAAACCTAACCCCAACCCAACCCTAACCCTAACCCTAACCCTAAACCTGCTTTGATTAATATGTGCACCCTAAATTACCTGTTATTAAATTAATACAAGGGAAAATCAGCATTACTTAAGTGAGCAATCATTTTATTCAGAAATTGCAGCCCAGAAAAGAGCTCATAATTTTCAGTTCATACAGAGAACATTAGTATAGTATAGTCACTAAGAAAAACTCCTAAATCATTTTGAATTTATCCTGGCACCCTTTTTTAACTTTTATTACATCAATACAAGGAAATAACCAGTAAAATTTAAAAGAAAAGTGCTTTTAACTTGAATTTATACCTCCATGAAGGAACCCATAGTTTTTGGCTTCGCGTTGAAATGTCAGTACAGTTAATCACACAGGACACCTACTTAGTCTTTTTGTGTTAATATTTGCAGCCTAACTTATCTTTTATAACATCAATACAAAGAAATAAAACAGCATTAGTTAAATGATAAATGCTTTTGTTAAAAAATTCCACCCCAATGACAGAACCCATGATTATCTGTTTCTCATTAAATTATCAGCATGGTTAATCACCAAGGAAAACTCCTAAATCTTTTGGAATCTACCCTGGCACCTTTTTTTGGTATCTTTTCAACATCAATACAAAGAAATAATCAGTAAGATTTCAAAGAAATGTGCTTTTAACTTGAATTTAAACCTCCATGAGGGAACCCATGGTTTTCGGCTTCGCGTTGAAATGTCAGTACAATTTAATCACATAGGAAACCTACTAAGTCTCTTTGTTTTAATATTTGCAGCCTAATCTATCTTTTATTACATCAATACAAAGAAATAAACAGCATTAGTTAAATGATAAATGCTTTTGTTTAAAAATTCCACCCCAATGAAGGAACCCATGATTTTCTGTTTCTCATTTAATTATCAGTATGGTTAATCACAAAGCTTTTGGAATTTACCTTCACATCCCAGTTTATCTTTTATTACATCAATACAAAGAAATAGACAGCATTAGTTAAATGATAAATGCTTTTGTTTAAAAGTTCCACCCCAATGAATTAGCCCATGACTTTCTGTTTCTCATTAAATTATCAGTATGGTTAATCAACAAGGAAACCTTCTAAATCTTTTGGAATATATTGCTTATATTACAGTAATCTTAATCATAGACAATCAGTTGAAATCGAAGAACCTTTTGGTAGCAAGGGACAGTTTCGGGGGGAAAAAGTACCCGTCAATTTTTTTTGGTAAAATTGAGAGTTGCTATACTTGAAGGCTTATAAGTGTTGTTAATATTCATGAAATGATTGTTAATGATTATCATTAGTTAGAGGGGGGACTCTTGTTGAAATTGATTTGCAATATGCAGGCCTAATTGATTTCTGTAAATTTTAATGCAAACCGGAACATTAAATGATTTTTATTTTCGTCTTAAAAGAGCTTCTACAGAAGAATAAGTTCAAAACTTAACCCCCATGCAGGGTTCAACATCAAGTTTATGGTTTCAGGTTTAAATGTAAGGTAAAATGGCTGCTAAAGAAATTTAACCTAAACAACAATCACTATATATATATATCAATCCACCTTTAACTCCGCCCTTAAAAGACCACGTGACAATTCGGTGACATTGACGAGTTGATACAGCAAATGATTTCGTAAATATGCCTTTACCCTACTTCAATTTAACCGAAACACTTACCCTAAACCTAACCCTAACCCTTAACCTAAACCTAACCCTAACCCCAACCCAACCCTAACCCTAAACCTAACCCCAACCCAACCCTAACCCTAACCCTAACCCTAAACCTGCTTTGATTAATATGTGCACCCTAAATTACCTGTTATTAAATGAATACAAGGGAAAATCAGCATTACTTAAGTGAGCAATCATTTTATTCAGAAATTGCAGCCCAGAAAAGAGCTCATAATTTTCAGTTCATACAGAGAACATTAGTATAGTATAGTCACTAAGAAAAACTCCTAAATCATTTTGAATTTATCCTGGCACCCTTTTTTAACTTTTATTACATCAATACAAGGAAATAACCAGTAAAATTTAAAAGAAAAGTGCTTTTAACTTGAATTTATACCTCCATGAAGGAACCCATAGTTTTTGGCTTCGCGTTGAAATGTCAGTACAGTTAATCACACAGGACACCTACTTAGTCTTTTTGTGTTAATATTTGCAGCCTAACTTATCTTTTATAACATCAATACAAAGAAATAAAACAGCATTAGTTAAATGATAAATGCTTTTGTTAAAAAATTCCACCCCAATGACAGAACCCATGATTATCTGTTTCTCATTAAATTATCAGCATGGTTAATCACCAAGGAAAACTCCTAAATCTTTTGGAATCTACCCTGGCACCTTTTTTTGGTATCTTTTCAACATCAATACAAAGAAATAATCAGTAAGATTTCAAAGAAATGTGCTTTTAACTTGAATTTAAACCTCCATGAGGGAACCCATGGTTTTCGGCTTCGCGTTGAAATGTCAGTACAATTTAATCACATAGGAAACCTACTAAGTCTCTTTGTTTTAATATTTGCAGCCTAATCTATCTTTTATTACATCAATACAAAGAAATAAACAGCATTAGTTAAATGATAAATGCTTTTGTTTAAAAATTCCACCCCAATGAAGGAACCCATGATTTTCTGTTTCTCATTTAATTATCAGTATGGTTAATCACAAAGCTTTTGGAATTTACCTTCACATCCCAGTTTATCTTTTATTACATCAATACAAAGAAATAGACAGCATTAGTTAAATGATAAATGCTTTTGTTTAAAAGTTCCACCCCAATGAATTAGCCCATGACTTTCTGTTTCTCATTAAATTATCAGTATGGTTAATCAACAAGGAAACCTTCTAAATCTTTTGGAATATATTGCTTATATTACAGTAATCTTAATCATAGACAATCAGTTGAAATCGAAGAACCTTTTGGTAGCAAGGGACAGTTTCGGGGGGAAAAAGTACCCGTCAATTTTTTTTGGTAAAATTGAGAGTTGCTATACTTGAAGGCTTATAAGTGTTGTTAATATTCATGAAATGATTGTTAATGATTATCATTAGTTAGAGGGGGGACTCTTGTTGAAATTGATTTGCAATATGCAGGCCTAATTGATTTCTGTAAATTTTAATGCAAACCGGAACATTAAATGATTTTTATTTTCGTCTTAAAAGAGCTTCTACAGAAGAATAAGTTCAAAACTTAACCCCCATGCAGGGTTCAACATCAAGTTTATGGTTTCAGGTTTAAATGTAAGGTAAAATGGCTGCTAAAGAAATTTAACCTAAACAACAATCACTATATATATATATCAATCCACCTTTAACTCCGCCCTTAAAAGACCACGTGACAATTCGGTGACATTGACGAGTTGATACAGCAAATGATTTCGTAAATATGCCTTTACCCTACTTCAATTTAACCGAAACACTTACCCTAAACCTAACCCTAACCCTTAACCTAAACCTAACCCTAACCCCAACCCAACCCTAACCCTAAACCTAACCCCAACCCAACCCTAACCCTAACCCTAACCCTAAACCTGCTTTGATTAATATGTGCACCCTAAATTACCTGTTATTAAATGAATACAAGGGAAAATCAGCATTACTTAAGTGAGCAATCATTTTATTCAGAAATTGCAGCCCAGAAAAGAGCTCATAATTTTCAGTTCATACAGAGAACATTAGTATAGTATAGTCACTAAGAAAAACTCCTAAATCATTTTGAATTTATCCTGGCACCCTTTTTTAACTTTTATTACATCAATACAAGGAAATAACCAGTAAAATTTAAAAGAAAAGTGCTTTTAACTTGAATTTATACCTCCATGAAGGAACCCATAGTTTTTGGCTTCGCGTTGAAATGTCAGTACAGTTAATCACACAGGACACCTACTTAGTCTTTTTGTGTTAATATTTGCAGCCTAACTTATCTTTTATAACATCAATACAAAGAAATAAAACAGCATTAGTTAAATGATAAATGCTTTTGTTAAAAAATTCCACCCCAATGACAGAACCCATGATTATCTGTTTCTCATTAAATTATCAGCATGGTTAATCACCAAGGAAAACTCCTAAATCTTTTGGAATCTACCCTGGCACCTTTTTTTGGTATCTTTTCAACATCAATACAAAGAAATAATCAGTAAGATTTCAAAGAAATGTGCTTTTAACTTGAATTTAAACCTCCATGAGGGAACCCATGGTTTTCGGCTTCGCGTTGAAATGTCAGTACAATTTAATCACATAGGAAACCTACTAAGTCTCTTTGTTTTAATATTTGCAGCCTAATCTATCTTTTATTACATCAATACAAAGAAATAAACAGCATTAGTTAAATGATAAATGCTTTTGTTTAAAAATTCCACCCCAATGAAGGAACCCATGATTTTCTGTTTCTCATTTAATTATCAGTATGGTTAATCACAAAGCTTTTGGAATTTACCTTCACATCCCAGTTTATCTTTTATTACATCAATACAAAGAAATAGACAGCATTAGTTAAATGATAAATGCTTTTGTTTAAAAGTTCCACCCCAATGAATTAGCCCATGACTTTCTGTTTTATCATTAAATTATCAGTATGGTTAATCAACAAGGAAACCTTCTAAATCTTTTGGAATATATTGCTTATATTACAGTAATCTTAATCATAGACAATCAGTTGAAATCGAAGAACCTTTTGGTAGCAAGGGACAGTTTCGGGGGGAAAAAGTACCCGTCAATTTTTTTTGGTAAAATTGAGAGTTGCTATACTTGAAGGCTTATAAGTGTTGTTAATATTCATGAAATGATTGTTAATGATTATCATTAGTTAGAGGGGGGACTCTTGTTGAAATTGATTTGCAATATGCAGGCCTAATTGATTTCTGTAAATTTTAATGCAAACCGGAACATTAAATGATTTTTATTTTCGTCTTAAAAGAGCTTCTACAGAAGAATAAGTTCAAAACTTAACCCCCATGCAGGGTTCAACATCAAGTTTATGGTTTCAGGTTTAAATGTAAGGTAAAATGGCTGCTAAAGAAATTTAACCTAAACAACAATCACTATATATATATATCAATCCACCTTTAACTCCGCCCTTAAAAGACCACGTGACAATTCGGTGACATTGACGAGTTGATACAGCAAATGATTTCGTAAATATGCCTTTACCCTACTTCAATTTAACCGAAACACTTACCCTAAACCTAACCCTAACCCTTAACCTAAACCTAACCCTAACCCCAACCCAACCCTAACCCTAAACCTAACCCCAACCCAACCCTAACCCTAACCCTAACCCTAAACCTGCTTTGATTAATATGTGCACCCTAAATTACCTGTTATTAAATGAATACAAGGGAAAATCAGCATTACTTAAGTGAGCAATCATTTTATTCAGAAATTGCAGCCCAGAAAAGAGCTCATAATTTTCAGTTCATACAGAGAACATTAGTATAGTATAGTCACTAAGAAAAACTCCTAAATCATTTTGAATTTATCCTGGCACCCTTTTTTAACTTTTATTACATCAATACAAGGAAATAACCAGTAAAATTTAAAAGAAAAGTGCTTTTAACTTGAATTTATACCTCCATGAAGGAACCCATAGTTTTTGGCTTCGCGTTGAAATGTCAGTACAGTTAATCACACAGGACACCTACTTAGTCTTTTTGTGTTAATATTTGCAGCCTAACTTATCTTTTATAACATCAATACAAAGAAATAAAACAGCATTAGTTAAATGATAAATGCTTTTGTTAAAAAATTCCACCCCAATGACAGAACCCATGATTATCTGTTTCTCATTAAATTATCAGCATGGTTAATCACCAAGGAAAACTCCTAAATCTTTTGGAATCTACCCTGGCACCTTTTTTTGGTATCTTTTCAACATCAATACAAAGAAATAATCAGTAAGATTTCAAAGAAATGTGCTTTTAACTTGAATTTAAACCTCCATGAGGGAACCCATGGTTTTCGGCTTCGCGTTGAAATGTCAGTACAATTTAATCACATAGGAAACCTACTAAGTCTCTTTGTTTTAATATTTGCAGCCTAATCTATCTTTTATTACATCAATACAAAGAAATAAACAGCATTAGTTAAATGATAAATGCTTTTGTTTAAAAATTCCACCCCAATGAAGGAACCCATGATTTTCTGTTTCTCATTTAATTATCAGTATGGTTAATCACAAAGCTTTTGGAATTTACCTTCACATCCCAGTTTATCTTTTATTACATCAATACAAAGAAATAGACAGCATTAGTTAAATGATAAATGCTTTTGTTTAAAAGTTCCACCCCAATGAATTAGCCC
Source organism: Magallana gigas (assembly GCF_963853765.1). Classification (NCBI taxonomy): domain Eukaryota; kingdom Metazoa; phylum Mollusca; class Bivalvia; order Ostreida; family Ostreidae; genus Magallana; species Magallana gigas. Next base: position 13,426 of record NW_027062574.1, on the reverse strand, counting down.
ATGACTTTCTGTTTCTCATTAAATTATCAGTATGGTTAATCAACAAGGAAACCTTCTAAATCTTTTGGAATATATTGCTTATATTACAGTAATCTTAATCATAGACAATCAGTTGAAATCGAAGAACCTTTTGGTAGCAAGGGACAGTTTCGGGGGGAAAAAGTACCCGTCAATTTTTTTTGGTAAAATTGAGAGTTGCTATACTTGAAGGCTTATAAGTGTTGTTAATATTCATGAAATGATTGTTAATGATTATCATTAGTTAGAGGGGGGACTCTTGTTGAAATTGATTTGCAATATGCAGGCCTAATTGATTTCTGTAAATTTTAATGCAAACCGGAACATTAAATGATTTTTATTTTCGTCTTAAAAGAGCTTCTACAGAAGAATAAGTTCAAAACTTAACCCCCATGCAGGGTTCAACATCAAGTTTATGGTTTCAGGTTTAAATGTAAGGTAAAATGGCTGCTAAAGAAATTTAACCTAAACAACAATCACTATATATATATATCAATCCACCTTTAACTCCGCCCTTAAAAGACCACGTGACAATTCGGTGACATTGACGAGTTGATACAGCAAATGATTTCGTAAATATGCCTTTACCCTACTTCAATTTAACCGAAACACTTACCCTAAACCTAACCCTAACCCTTAACCTAAACCTAACCCTAACCCCAACCCAACCCTAACCCTAAACCTAACCCCAACCCAACCCTAACCCTAACCCTAACCCTAAACCTGCTTTGATTAATATGTGCACCCTAAATTACCTGTTATTAAATGAATACAAGGGAAAATCAGCATTACTTAAGTGAGCAATCATTTTATTCAGAAATTGCAGCCCAGAAAAGAGCTCATAATTTTCAGTTCATACAGAGAACATTAGTATAGTATAGTCACTAAGAAAAACTCCTAAATCATTTTGAATTTATCCTGGCACCCTTTTTTAACTTTTATTACATCAATACAAGGAAATAACCAGTAAAATTTAAAAGAAAAGTGCTTTTAACTTGAATTTATACCTCCATGAAGGAACCCATAGTTTTTGGCTTCGCGTTGAAATGTCAGTACAGTTAATCACACAGGACACCTACTTAGTCTTTTTGTGTTAATATTTGCAGCCTAACTTATCTTTTATAACATCAATACAAAGAAATAAAACAGCATTAGTTAAATGATAAATGCTTTTGTTAAAAAATTCCACCCCAATGACAGAACCCATGATTATCTGTTTCTCATTAAATTATCAGCATGGTTAATCACCAAGGAAAACTCCTAAATCTTTTGGAATCTACCCTGGCACCTTTTTTTGGTATCTTTTCAACATCAATACAAAGAAATAATCAGTAAGATTTCAAAGAAATGTGCTTTTAACTTGAATTTAAACCTCCATGAGGGAACCCATGGTTTTCGGCTTCGCGTTGAAATGTCAGTACAATTTAATCACATAGGAAACCTACTAAGTCTCTTTGTTTTAATATTTGCAGCCTAATCTATCTTTTATTACATCAATACAAAGAAATAAACAGCATTAGTTAAATGATAAATGCTTTTGTTTAAAAATTCCACCCCAATGAAGGAACCCATGATTTTCTGTTTCTCATTTAATTATCAGTATGGTTAATCACAAAGCTTTTGGAATTTACCTTCACATCCCAGTTTATCTTTTATTACATCAATACAAAGAAATAGACAGCATTAGTTAAATGATAAATGCTTTTGTTTAAAAGTTCCACCCCAATGAATTAGCCCATGACTTTCTGTTTCTCATTAAATTATCAGTATGGTTAATCAACAAGGAAACCTTCTAAATCTTTTGGAATATATTGCTTATATTACAGTAATCTTAATCATAGACAATCAGTTGAAATCGAAGAACCTTTTGGTAGCAAGGGACAGTTTCGGGGGGAAAAAGTACCCGTCAATTTTTTTTGGTAAAATTGAGAGTTGCTATACTTGAAGGCTTATAAGTGTTGTTAATATTCATGAAATGATTGTTAATGATTATCATTAGTTAGAGGGGGGACTCTTGTTGAAATTGATTTGCAATATGCAGGCCTAATTGATTTCTGTAAATTTTAATGCAAACCGGAACATTAAATGATTTTTATTTTCGTCTTAAAAGAGCTTCTACAGAAGAATAAGTTCAAAACTTAACCCCCATGCAGGGTTCAACATCAAGTTTATGGTTTCAGGTTTAAATGTAAGGTAAAATGGCTGCTAAAGAAATTTAACCTAAACAACAATCACTATATATATATATCAATCCACCTTTAACTCCGCCCTTAAAAGACCACGTGACAATTCGGTGACATTGACGAGTTGATACAGCAAATGATTTCGTAAATATGCCTTTACCCTACTTCAATTTAACCGAAACACTTACCCTAAACCTAACCCTAACCCTTAACCTAAACCTAACCCTAACCCCAACCCAACCCTAACCCTAAACCTAACCCCAACCCAACCCTAACCCTAACCCTAACCCTAAACCTGCTTTGATTAATATGTGCACCCTAAATTACCTGTTATTAAATGAATACAAGGGAAAATCAGCATTACTTAAGTGAGCAATCATTTTATTCAGAAATTGCAGCCCAGAAAAGAGCTCATAATTTTCAGTTCATACAGAGAACATTAGTATAGTATAGTCACTAAGAAAAACTCCTAAATCATTTTGAATTTATCCTGGCACCCTTTTTTAACTTTTATTACATCAATACAAGGAAATAACCAGTAAAATTTAAAAGAAAAGTGCTTTTAACTTGAATTTATACCTCCATGAAGGAACCCATAGTTTTTGGCTTCGCGTTGAAATGTCAGTACAGTTAATCACACAGGACACCTACTTAGTCTTTTTGTGTTAATATTTGCAGCCTAACTTATCTTTTATAACATCAATACAAAGAAATAAAACAGCATTAGTTAAATGATAAATGCTTTTGTTAAAAAATTCCACCCCAATGACAGAACCCATGATTATCTGTTTCTCATTAAATTATCAGCATGGTTAATCACCAAGGAAAACTCCTAAATCTTTTGGAATCTACCCTGGCACCTTTTTTTGGTATCTTTTCAACATCAATACAAAGAAATAATCAGTAAGATTTCAAAGAAATGTGCTTTTAACTTGAATTTAAACCTCCATGAGGGAACCCATGGTTTTCGGCTTCGCGTTGAAATGTCAGTACAATTTAATCACATAGGAAACCTACTAAGTCTCTTTGTTTTAATATTTGCAGCCTAATCTATCTTTTATTACATCAATACAAAGAAATAAACAGCATTAGTTAAATGATAAATGCTTTTGTTTAAAAATTCCACCCCAATGAAGGAACCCATGATTTTCTGTTTCTCATTTAATTATCAGTATGGTTAATCACAAAGCTTTTGGAATTTACCTTCACATCCCAGTTTATCTTTTATTACATCAATACAAAGAAATAGACAGCATTAGTTAAATGATAAATGCTTTTGTTTAAAAGTTCCACCCCAATGAATTAGCCCATGACTTTCTGTTTCTCATTAAATTATCAGTATGGTTAATCAACAAGGAAACCTTCTAAATCTTTTGGAATATATTGCTTATATTACAGTAATCTTAATCATAGACAATCAGTTGAAATCGAAGAACCTTTTGGTAGCAAGGGACAGTTTCGGGGGGAAAAAGTACCCGTCAATTTTTTTTGGTAAAATTGAGAGTTGCTATACTTGAAGGCTTATAAGTGTTGTTAATATTCATGAAATGATTGTTAATGATTATCATTAGTTAGAGGGGGGACTCTTGTTGAAATTGATTTGCAATATGCAGGCCTAATTGATTTCTGTAAATTTTAATGCAAACCGGAACATTAAATGATTTTTATTTTCGTCTTAAAAGAGCTTCTACAGAAGAATAAGTTCAAAACTTAACCCCCATGCAGGGTTCAACATCAAGTTTATGGTTTCAGGTTTAAATGTAAGGTAAAATGGCTGCTAAAGAAATTTAACCTAAACAACAATCACTATATATATATATCAATCCACCTTTAACTCCGCCCTTAAAAGACCACGTGACAATTCGGTGACATTGACGAGTTGATACAGCAAATGATTTCGTAAATATGCCTTTACCCTACTTCAATTTAACCGAAACACTTACCCTAAACCTAACCCTAACCCTTAACCTAAACCTAACCCTAACCCCAACCCAACCCTAACCCTAAACCTAACCCCAACCCAACCCTAACCCTAACCCTAACCCTAAACCTGCTTTGATTAATATGTGCACCCTAAATTACCTGTTATTAAATTAATACAAGGGAAAATCAGCATTACTTAAGTGAGCAATCATTTTATTCAGAAATTGCAGCCCAGAAAAGAGCTCATAATTTTCAGTTCATACAGAGAACATTAGTATAGTATAGTCACTAAGAAAAACTCCTAAATCATTTTGAATTTATCCTGGCACCCTTTTTTAACTTTTATTACATCAATACAAGGAAATAACCAGTAAAATTTAAAAGAAAAGTGCTTTTAACTTGAATTTATACCTCCATGAAGGAACCCATAGTTTTTGGCTTCGCGTTGAAATGTCAGTACAGTTAATCACACAGGACACCTACTTAGTCTTTTTGTGTTAATATTTGCAGCCTAACTTATCTTTTATAACATCAATACAAAGAAATAAAACAGCATTAGTTAAATGATAAATGCTTTTGTTAAAAAATTCCACCCCAATGACAGAACCCATGATTATCTGTTTCTCATTAAATTATCAGCATGGTTAATCACCAAGGAAAACTCCTAAATCTTTTGGAATCTACCCTGGCACCTTTTTTTGGTATCTTTTCAACATCAATACAAAGAAATAATCAGTAAGATTTCAAAGAAATGTGCTTTTAACTTGAATTTAAACCTCCATGAGGGAACCCATGGTTTTCGGCTTCGCGTTGAAATGTCAGTACAATTTAATCACATAGGAAACCTACTAAGTCTCTTTGTTTTAATATTTGCAGCCTAATCTATCTTTTATTACATCAATACAAAGAAATAAACAGCATTAGTTAAATGATAAATGCTTTTGTTTAAAAATTCCACCCCAATGAAGGAACCCATGATTTTCTGTTTCTCATTTAATTATCAGTATGGTTAATCACAAAGCTTTTGGAATTTACCTTCACATCCCAGTTTATCTTTTATTACATCAATACAAAGAAATAGACAGCATTAGTTAAATGATAAATGCTTTTGTTTAAAAGTTCCACCCCAATGAATTAGCCCATGACTTTCTGTTTCTCATTAAATTATCAGTATGGTTAATCAACAAGGAAACCTTCTAAATCTTTTGGAATATATTGCTTATATTACAGTAATCTTAATCATAGACAATCAGTTGAAATCGAAGAACCTTTTGGTAGCAAGGGACAGTTTCGGGGGGAAAAAGTACCCGTCAATTTTTTTTGGTAAAATTGAGAGTTGCTATACTTGAAGGCTTATAAGTGTTGTTAATATTCATGAAATGATTGTTAATGATTATCATTAGTTAGAGGGGGGACTCTTGTTGAAATTGATTTGCAATATGCAGGCCTAATTGATTTCTGTAAATTTTAATGCAAACCGGAACATTAAATGATTTTTATTTTCGTCTTAAAAGAGCTTCTACAGAAGAATAAGTTCAAAACTTAACCCCCATGCAGGGTTCAACATCAAGTTTATGGTTTCAGGTTTAAATGTAAGGTAAAATGGCTGCTAAAGAAATTTAACCTAAACAACAATCACTATATATATATATCAATCCACCTTTAACTCCGCCCTTAAAAGACCACGTGACAATTCGGTGACATTGACGAGTTGATACAGCAAATGATTTCGTAAATATGCCTTTACCCTACTTCAATTTAACCGAAACACTTACCCTAAACCTAACCCTAACCCTTAACCTAAACCTAACCCTAACCCCAACCCAACCCTAACCCTAAACCTAACCCCAACCCAACCCTAACCCTAACCCTAACCCTAAACCTGCTTTGATTAATATGTGCACCCTAAATTACCTGTTATTAAATGAATACAAGGGAAAATCAGCATTACTTAAGTGAGCAATCATTTTATTCAGAAATTGCAGCCCAGAAAAGAGCTCATAATTTTCAGTTCATACAGAGAACATTAGTATAGTATAGTCACTAAGAAAAACTCCTAAATCATTTTGAATTTATCCTGGCACCCTTTTTTAACTTTTATTACATCAATACAAGGAAATAACCAGTAAAATTTAAAAGAAAAGTGCTTTTAACTTGAATTTATACCTCCATGAAGGAACCCATAGTTTTTGGCTTCGCGTTGAAATGTCAGTACAGTTAATCACACAGGACACCTACTTAGTCTTTTTGTGTTAATATTTGCAGCCTAACTTATCTTTTATAACATCAATACAAAGAAATAAAACAGCATTAGTTAAATGATAAATGCTTTTGTTAAAAAATTCCACCCCAATGACAGAACCCATGATTATCTGTTTCTCATTAAATTATCAGCATGGTTAATCACCAAGGAAAACTCCTAAATCTTTTGGAATCTACCCTGGCACCTTTTTTTGGTATCTTTTCAACATCGATACAAAGAAATAATCAGTAAGATTTCAAAGAAATGTGCTTTTAACTTGAATTTAAACCTCCATGAGGGAACCCATGGTTTTCGGCTTCGCGTTGAAATGTCAGTACAATTTAATCACATAGGAAACCTACTAAGTCTCTTTGTTTTAATATTTGCAGCCTAATCTATCTTTTATTACATCAATACAAAGAAATAAACAGCATTAGTTAAATGATAAATGCTTTTGTTTAAAAATTCCACCCCAATGAAGGAACCCATGATTTTCTGTTTCTCATTTAATTATCAGTATGGTTAATCACAAAGCTTTTGGAATTTACCTTCACATCCCAGTTTATCTTTTATTACATCAATACAAAGAAATAGACAGCATTAGTTAAATGATAAATGCTTTTGTTTAAAAGTTCCACCCCAATGAATTAGCCCATGACTTTCTGTTTCTCATTAAATTATCAGTATGGTTAATCAACAAGGAAACCTTCTAAATCTTTTGGAATATATTGCTTATATTACAGTAATCTTAATCATAGACAATCAGTTGAAATCGAAGAACCTTTTGGTAGCAAGGGACAGTTTCGGGGGGAAAAAGTACCCGTCAATTTTTTTTGGTAAAATTGAGAGTTGCTATACTTGAAGGCTTATAAGTGTTGTTAATATTCATGAAATGATTGTTAATGATTATCATTAGTTAGAGGGGGGACTCTTGTTGAAATTGATTTGCAATATGCAGGCCTAATTGATTTCTGTAAATTTTAATGCAAACCGGAACATTAAATGATTTTTATTTTCGTCTTAAAAGAGCTTCTACAGAAGAATAAGTTCAAAACTTAACCCCCATGCAGGGTTCAACATCAAGTTTATGGTTTCAGGTTTAAATGTAAGGTAAAATGGCTGCTAAAGAAATTTAACCTAAACAACAATCACTATATATATATATCAATCCACCTTTAACTCCGCCCTTAAAAGACCACGTGACAATTCGGTGACATTGACGAGTTGATACAGCAAATGATTTCGTAAATATGCCTTTACCCTACTTCAATTTAACCGAAACACTTACCCTAAACCTAACCCTAACCCTTAACCTAAACCTAACCCTAACCCCAACCCAACCCTAACCCTAAACCTAACCCCAACCCAACCCTAACCCTAACCCTAACCCTAAACCTGCTTTGATTAATATGTGCACCCTAAATTACCTGTTATTAAATGAATACAAGGGAAAATCAGCATTACTTAAGTGAGCAATCATTTTATTCAGAAATTGCAGCCCAGAAAAGAGCTCATAATTTTCAGTTCATACAGAGAACATTAGTATAGTATAGTCACTAAGAAAAACTCCTAAATCATTTTGAATTTATCCTGGCACCCTTTTTTAACTTTTATTACATCAATACAAGGAAATAACCAGTAAAATTTAAAAGAAAAGTGCTTTTAACTTGAATTTATACCTCCATGAAGGAACCCATAGTTTTTGGCTTCGCGTTGAAATGTCAGTACAGTTAATCACACAGGACACCTACTTAGTCTTTTTGTGTTAATATTTGCAGCCTAACTTATCTTTTATAACATCAATACAAAGAAATAAAACAGCATTAGTTAAATGATAAATGCTTTTGTTAAAAAATTCCACCCCAATGACAGAACCCATGATTATCTGTTTCTCATTAAATTATCAGCATGGTTAATCACCAAGGAAAACTCCTAAATCTTTTGGAATCTACCCTGGCACCTTTTTTTGGTATCTTTTCAACATCGATACAAAGAAATAATCAGTAAGATTTCAAAGAAATGTGCTTTTAACTTGAATTTAAACCTCCATGAGGGAACCCATGGTTTTCGGCTTCGCGTTGAAATGTCAGTACAATTTAATCACATAGGAAACCTACTAAGTCTCTTTGTTTTAATATTTGCAGCCTAATCTATCTTTTATTACATCAATACAAAGAAATAAACAGCATTAGTTAAATGATAAATGCTTTTGTTTAAAAATTCCACCCCAATGAAGGAACCCATGATTTTCTGTTTCTCATTTAATTATCAGTATGGTTAATCACAAAGCTTTTGGAATTTACCTTCACATCCCAGTTTATCTTTTATTACATCAATACAAAGAAATAGACAGCATTAGTTAAATGATAAATGCTTTTGTTTAAAAGTTCCACCCCAATGAATTAGCCCATGACTTTCTGTTTCTCATTAAATTATCAGTATGGTTAATCAACAAGGAAACCTTCTAAATCTTTTGGAATATATTGCTTATATTACAGTAATCTTAATCATAGACAATCAGTTGAAATCGAAGAACCTTTTGGTAGCAAGGGACAGTTTCGGGGGGAAAAAGTACCCGTCAATTTTTTTTGGTAAAATTGAGAGTTGCTATACTTGAAGGCTTATAAGTGTTGTTAATATTCATGAAATGATTGTTAATGATTATCATTAGTTAGAGGGGGGACTCTTGTTGAAATTGATTTGCAATATGCAGGCCTAATTGATTTCTGTAAATTTTAATGCAAACCGGAACATTAAATGATTTTTATTTTCGTCTTAAAAGAGCTTCTACAGAAGAATAAGTTCAAAACTTAACCCCCATGCAGGGTTCAACATCAAGTTTATGGTTTCAGGTTTAAATGTAAGGTAAAATGGCTGCTAAAGAAATTTAACCTAAACAACAATCACTATATATATATATCAATCCACCTTTAACTCCGCCCTTAAAAGACCACGTGACAATTCGGTGACATTGACGAGTTGATACAGCAAATGATTTCGTAAATATGCCTTTACCCTACTTCAATTTAACCGAAACACTTACCCTAAACCTAACCCTAACCCTTAACCTAAACCTAACCCTAACCCCAACCCAACCCTAACCCTAAACCTAACCCCAACCCAACCCTAACCCTAACCCTAACCCTAAACCTGCTTTGATTAATATGTGCACCCTAAATTACCTGTTATTAAATGAATACAAGGGAAAATCAGCATTACTTAAGTGAGCAATCATTTTATTCAGAAATTGCAGCCCAGAAAAGAGCTCATAATTTTCAGTTCATACAGAGAACATTAGTATAGTATAGTCACTAAGAAAAACTCCTAAATCATTTTGAATTTATCCTGGCACCCTTTTTTAACTTTTATTACATCAATACAAGGAAATAACCAGTAAAATTTAAAAGAAAAGTGCTTTTAACTTGAATTTATACCTCCATGAAGGAACCCATAGTTTTTGGCTTCGCGTTGAAATGTCAGTACAGTTAATCACACAGGACACCTACTTAGTCTTTTTGTGTTAATATTTGCAGCCTAACTTATCTTTTATAACATCAATACAAAGAAATAAAACAGCATTAGTTAAATGATAAATGCTTTTGTTAAAAAATTCCACCCCAATGACAGAACCCATGATTATCTGTTTCTCATTAAATTATCAGCATGGTTAATCACCAAGGAAAACTCCTAAATCTTTTGGAATCTACCCTGGCACCTTTTTTTGGTATCTTTTCAACATCGATACAAAGAAATAATCAGTAAGATTTCAAAGAAATGTGCTTTTAACTTGAATTTAAACCTCCATGAGGGAACCCATGGTTTTCGGCTTCGCGTTGAAATGTCAGTACAATTTAATCACATAGGAAACCTACTAAGTCTCTTTGTTTTAATATTTGCAGCCTAATCTATCTTTTATTACATCAATACAAAGAAATAAACAGCATTAGTTAAATGATAAATGCTTTTGTTTAAAAATTCCACCCCAATGAAGGAACCCATGATTTTCTGTTTCTCATTTAATTATCAGTATGGTTAATCACAAAGCTTTTGGAATTTACCTTCACATCCCAGTTTATCTTTTATTACATCAATACAAAGAAATAGACAGCATTAGTTAAATGATAAATGCTTTTGTTTAAAAGTTCCACCCCAATGAATTAGCCCATGACTTTCTGTTTCTCATTAAATTATCAGTATGGTTAATCAACAAGGAAACCTTCTAAATCTTTTGGAATATATTGCTTATATTACAGTAATCTTAATCATAGACAATCAGTTGAAATCGAAGAACCTTTTGGTAGCAAGGGACAGTTTCGGGGGGAAAAAGTACCCGTCAATTTTTTTTGGTAAAATTGAGAGTTGCTATACTTGAAGGCTTATAAGTGTTGTTAATATTCATGAAATGATTGTTAATGATTATCATTAGTTAGAGGGGGGACTCTTGTTGAAATTGATTTGCAATATGCAGGCCTAATTGATTTCTGTAAATTTTAATGCAAACCGGAACATTAAATGATTTTTATTTTCGTCTTAAAAGAGCTTCTACAGAAGAATAAGTTCAAAACTTAACCCCCATGCAGGGTTCAACATCAAGTTTATGGTTTCAGGTTTAAATGTAAGGTAAAATGGCTGCTAAAGAAATTTAACCTAAACAACAATCACTATATATATATATCAATCCACCTTTAACTCCGCCCTTAAAAGACCACGTGACAATTCGGTGACATTGACGAGTTGATACAGCAAATGATTTCGTAAATATGCCTTTACCCTACTTCAATTTAACCGAAACACTTACCCTAAACCTAACCCTAACCCTTAACCTAAACCTAACCCTAACCCCAACCCAACCCTAACCCTAAACCTAACCCCAACCCAACCCTAACCCTAACCCTAACCCTAAACCTGCTTTGATTAATATGTGCACCCTAAATTACCTGTTATTAAATGAATACAAGGGAAAATCAGCATTACTTAAGTGAGCAATCATTTTATTCAGAAATTGCAGCCCAGAAAAGAGCTCATAATTTTCAGTTCATACAGAGAACATTAGTATAGTATAGTCACTAAGAAAAACTCCTAAATCATTTTGAATTTATCCTGGCACCCTTTTTTAACTTTTATTACATCAATACAAGGAAATAACCAGTAAAATTTAAAAGAAAAGTGCTTTTAACTTGAATTTATACCTCCATGAAGGAACCCATAGTTTTTGGCTTCGCGTTGAAATGTCAGTACAGTTAATCACACAGGACACCTACTTAGTCTTTTTGTGTTAATATTTGCAGCCTAACTTATCTTTTATAACATCAATACAAAGAAATAAAACAGCATTAGTTAAATGATAAATGCTTTTGTTAAAAAATTCCACCCCAATGACAGAACCCATGATTATCTGTTTCTCATTAAATTATCAGCATGGTTAATCACCAAGGAAAACTCCTAAATCTTTTGGAATCTACCCTGGCACCTTTTTTTGGTATCTTTTCAACATCAATACAAAGAAATAATCAGTAAGATTTCAAAGAAATGTGCTTTTAACTTGAATTTAAACCTCCATGAGGGAACCCATGGTTTTCGGCTTCGCGTTGAAATGTCAGTACAATTTAATCACATAGGAAACCTACTAAGTCTCTTTGTTTTAATATTTGCAGCCTAATCTATCTTTTATTACATCAATACAAAGAAATAAACAGCATTAGTTAAATGATAAATGCTTTTGTTTAAAAATTCCACCCCAATGAAGGAACCCATGATTTTCTGTTTCTCATTTAATTATCAGTATGGTTAATCACAAAGCTTTTGGAATTTACCTTCACATCCCAGTTTATCTTTTATTACATCAATACAAAGAAATAGACAGCATTAGTTAAATGATAAATGCTTTTGTTTAAAAGTTCCACCCCAATGAATTAGCCCATGACTTTCTGTTTCTCATTAAATTATCAGTATGGTTAATCAACAAGGAAACCTTCTAAATCTTTTGGAATATATTGCTTATATTACAGTAATCTTAATCATAGACAATCAGTTGAAATCGAAGAACCTTTTGGTAGCAAGGGACAGTTTCGGGGGGAAAAAGTACCCGTCAATTTTTTTTGGTAAAATTGAGAGTTGCTATACTTGAAGGCTTATAAGTGTTGTTAATATTCATGAAATGATTGTTAATGATTATCATTAGTTAGAGGGGGGACTCTTGTTGAAATTGATTTGCAATATGCAGGCCTAATTGATTTCTGTAAATTTTAATGCAAACCGGAACATTAAATGATTTTTATTTTCGTCTTAAAAGAGCTTCTACAGAAGAATAAGTTCAAAACTTAACCCCCATGCAGGGTTCAACATCAAGTTTATGGTTTCAGGTTTAAATGTAAGGTAAAATGGCTGCTAAAGAAATTTAACCTAAACAACAATCACTATATATATATATCAATCCACCTTTAACTCCGCCCTTAAAAGACCACGTGACAATTCGGTGACATTGACGAGTTGATACAGCAAATGATTTCGTAAATATGCCTTTACCCTACTTCAATTTAACCGAAACACTTACCCTAAACCTAACCCTAACCCTTAACCTAAACCTAACCCTAACCCCAACCCAACCCTAACCCTAAACCTAACCCCAACCCAACCCTAACCCTAACCCTAACCCTAAACCTGCTTTGATTAATATGTGCACCCTAAATTACCTGTTATTAAATGAATACAAGGGAAAATCAGCATTACTTAAGTGAGCAATCATTTTATTCAGAAATTGCAGCCCAGAAAAGAGCTCATAATTTTCAGTTCATACAGAGAACATTAGTATAGTATAGTCACTAAGAAAAACTCCTAAATCATTTTGAATTTATCCTGGCACCCTTTTTTAACTTTTATTACATCAATACAAGGAAATAACCAGTAAAATTTAAAAGAAAAGTGCTTTTAACTTGAATTTATACCTCCATGAAGGAACCCATAGTTTTTGGCTTCGCGTTGAAATGTCAGTACAGTTAATCACACAGGACACCTACTTAGTCTTTTTGTGTTAATATTTGCAGCCTAACTTATCTTTTAT
>NW_027062573.1:0-2000 GCF_963853765.1 Magallana gigas | reverse complement strand
CGCTGATGTAAACTACAAGTAAAGTGATTCCTAGGATTTTTTCCTCAGAAATTGTCGTGGGGGGGGGGCGCAGGTGTTTAATGTACAGGCTAAAGGGGGGGGGGGGCACGTGATTAATGTCCAAAATTTGGGGGAGGGGGGCGCTGATGTAAACTAGAAGTAAAGTGATTCCTAGGATTGTTTCCTCAGAAACTGTCGTGGGGGGGGGGGGTCGGTTACTCCGAGGAATATTGTCCGTCAGAATCACATCTTTCCGTTCCCTCTGGGTTGATTCAGTTCAATTAACCCTGTATTTACAGTATCATCTTTTTCGTGTAATTTCAATAATGGAACAAACATCTGATTCCAAGTCAGTAAATAGATTGTAATCGTCCAAGTTCATCTGCAGATTACTCCTCGTTCAATGACTTCTGATAAGCGTTGAATCTACATGTATGTCGAATTGGGTTATGTACGAGAAAATAAAACCGTAAAAATTGAGAATCGTTAGGGTCGATTTTTTGAATACAGAAGTAAATTAGGAATACAGCTACGGCATACATCTAAACCCAAATCTAACAAACACAAATGAGGCGAATTATCGGCCACACTAGGAACAAATCTGAATTTATATCTCAGCAAAATCCTTACAAAGTATAAAAATATGGACACTTTTTGTCTGTATTTTGTACATCATTCTCTTCATGGATGGGGTGGGTAGCCATGTGTCCGTATCGGAAATGATCCTCCTCCACAGAGGGAGGTAAAAGTAATAGTACCAGACTGTAGTCACCGAATAGAGGGAGTTTAAAGTAATAGTACCAGACATCAGTGCCCGAATAGAGGGAGGTAAAAGTAATAGCACCAGACTGTAGTCCCCGAATAGAGGGAGGTAAAAGTAATAGCACCAGACTGTAGTCCCCGAATAGAAGGGGGTAAAAGTAATAGCACCAGACTGTAGTCCCCGATTAGAGGGAGGTAAAAGTAATAGCACCAGACTAAAGTCCCCGAATAAAAAATTAACTCGCTTATGGTGTTCTATAAATTCAATCAATAGAACACTTGTGCTTTATAAATCTTATCAATAATGTATAGGAAAACCAATTTTCTGTGTTTTATATAGCTATTAAAATAATTTGAACGGTGTCAATTTCCTTATTAGAGTCGGGATTGAAATCCCGATAGAATAAAATAAACACCAGCAAAAAATCTATTAGAAATACATTAACACGGGATCGGAATACTGCGGCCGGAACTAGAAAAGGATATTTTCTTTGAATGTCGACACCGCGATCCATACGAGTGACAATCAATTGATTCGTTGATAGCAATTCTAACACAGTCAAATAGTTTTTCCATATTATGCAACAAAATAGAATATTCCTTTCACTCTGGAAAAACACAATTACAAAATCAATAGAAAACATGATAGAGCGATGAATAGCCTAATTGATCCTATTTTTGTAGGAATGGTTCTACAAACTACAATATTTAACACTGTGTCAGTGTCAATGTGAAATGATTCCACCCGCTTAAGATGCAGTTTCGTAAAAATCAATGTACACCAAATGAAAGAGTACATGTACTAGTATATAACCACTTTGTGTTTTAGTGTGTCTCACCTGACAGGTGAGATATCTTAGTTTAAAAAATATCCCATAGGAAAATAATATTTCCCATAAGAGAAAAGATTTTCCTAGAAGCAATATTGAAATCCTATAGGATTTTCTAAAGATCCTATATTTCGTATAGGGTGGATTAATACAAGTTCTGAATTATATTTTTGCCCGATAACAATCACAATTTCCTTTGTCTTTGAGCATTTTGGGGAGTTGATTTTAATCAACTCTCCTATGCAGTTACTCTGGCAAACCGAAAGTGAAACAGTGTTTGGACCTCAGCACAAATCATCACCACTGACAAAACTTAGACCTTGAAAATAATAGATAAACTTGGTGTTATGTATGCTGAAACATTGTTTTTCAAGGATCGAACAAATTTATTTATAAATACCTTGAAAA
>NW_027062572.1:0-51000 GCF_963853765.1 Magallana gigas | reverse complement strand
TAAAGGACTGATGCGTTTCAAGTATATTTAACCACATACATTTCAGATTCATTTATATGTGCAATAAGCTCTTTTAAAACAACCAAAACACCCCCCCCCCCTTATTTTTAGGTTTGACCTTGACCTTTGACCTTGACATTTGACCTTGACCTTTGACCTCTTAGAACGGGTGTGCTATAAGTATCTGCAACATCTATAATATCAGATTCATTTATATGTACGAATAGCTCTTTCAAACACGAATTCACCAACACAACCCCCCCCCCCCCCCTTTTTATATTTTTAGGTTTGACCTTGACCTTTGACCTGACCTTGACCTTTGACCTTGACCTTTAAGGACCTGATGCGTTACAAGTATATTTAACATATACATATCAGATTCATTTATATGTGGAATTAGCTCTTAACCACCCCCCCTTATTTTTAGGTTTGACCTTGACCTTTGACCTTGACCTTTGACCTTTGACCTTGATCTTTGACCTTGACTTCTTAGAACTTAATGAGTAATAAGTGTATGCAACATATATATCAGATTTAGTTATATGAACAATTTGCCCCCCCCCCCTCTTCTTTTATACAAGGATTGAATTCTTATATGACATGACCCTCGATATTTGGAACTTGAAATTCAATATTCCTTTTTAAAATAAAACCTAAAAAAGTGTTACAACCGTTTGTCAGAATTTTTTGAAAAGGTGAAACACTGTCTGCCATTTGACTCCAGACCGCGTTTTAGACTACGCCTCCCAAATAAAAATTCCAGCTCCAGTAAAACTCTGTAGAACTCGGCGAAAATTCATGGGACTGTTTCTCACACCTGAATCTAATTGCCTGCCAAATTTCAAACGAAAATGACCCTATTTAAGAAAGTTATCCACCTCAGCGGCATCGAACCATCGTCCCGAGAAACGAAATTTCAACGCTTCGATATTTGTATCTAATAAATTCACGCTCAAATTTCACTGAAAATCTTTGTTTACATTTCTATCGGCAACCTGTGACGACTTGTGTTGAAGTGCAACGAAAGATAACTCTTCCTTCCCAGACCCCGATTTTAGATGAATTTAATTTACATTTTCTTTCAGTTTGTTTATTTCCCGACTTGGCTGAAATACATGACTGGCCTTAATTCAGTTCCGATTTTCCGTACTTGTAATCCACGAATGCATGACAGTTAATAGATTTATAAGCACGTGCATTTCAAATCACAGGGAGAATTCGCATCAGCTGAGCAAAAGTGACGTTCCCCACACCTTCAAATACCCGCCGGCGACCAGAGTTTGACCTGGCCTGTTGATTTCTTAGTCAACGCTATCCGGCCACATTGTTTACAAGCAGCACTGATTTTTATGAATAAACTGGTGAACAAATACTGCCCTCCCAACCAATCGCTAAGCCCCTATCTATTCTAAAGGTTCCTCAGCGTTGGGTATCAATTTTAGATGGACAGAAGAACGCTTCATCTCTTCTTTCTATCATCATCCAAATTGACTACACAACTCAACAAATTTTACCTTCTAACAGATAACAAGCGAAATAGCGTAGTGGCAACACTCTCGCCTAGGAATCCAAGGGTACTCGGATCGATACCACTGTGCGGAACCGATTTTTTTTTTTTTACTTTTTTTTTCTTCGTAAATTGATTTTTCTCTAATTACTCAATAATTATCAACATTTTCGGGAATTTTTTTGAATCATTATGGAAGGTGGAAAGGCCTCTAATTGTTCCGTGAACAATTAGTCTACTAGTTATTCTTATACTTTTTCTTTTCTATTTTCCTTGGGACAACTTTTTTATTTCAAGAGATATTGAAACAATTTTTTCTTTATGTTATTGGCCCTTAAAAGTTATGGTACCAAATGACCCTTTGCTTGATCACTCCCAGAACTTACAAAGTTATTGCCCTTGTGTACGAAAAGCTTGTTATCGCTACTCCTCTGCAACCATAAGAGATAGAGACTTGGAACGTTTAACCAATGTCTTCAAGTACACTTAGAGGGTTCTTCAATCTACTAATACCGAAAGGATCCGAGCCACCCTTCTGTCAGTTATTGCCCCTGAAAGTATTTGAATTTCCATAAAATCACTTCCAACTTTTTTATTATTTATCATAGAGACTTCGGACCTCTTGGGATGGAAGAGTCTACCTTGGCCAAACAAAATGACATAAAGGTCAAAGGTCAAGGTCATTTGGAAAATCTCTTAATTAATGAGTTTTTCTATCTCTTTTGTTTAGGATGGTAGAGAAAAAGTTTTTCATGGATGTAGTAGAACATCTTAAGACATTTCAAAATATAAACCTTTAACCCTTACCATGTAACAATTATAGAGTTATTGCCCCTATTGTACAAAATGCTTGTTATCGCTACTCCTCATTAACCGTTAGAGATAGAGACTTGAAACTTTTACTAATGTATTCAGTATACTTAGGCGCTTCTTCAATCATTCATACCGAAAGGGTCCAAAGTCCCTTTCTAGCAGTTATTGCCCCTGAAAGTTTCGAACATTCAATAAAAACACAAATAACTTTTGAATCAATAATCATAGATACATCGGACCACTTGGTATTGAAGCGTCTACCTTGTCAGATGAAAATGACATAAAGGTCAAAGGTCAAGGTCGTCAAGCAATAAAAAATTGCAAACTTAATTCGTTGACACTTTTTTAAATGAAGTAACGCAGAAGAAATATGTTATTCTATTGAAGCAATCTTATTTCAAACATAAAAAAACAGTGAGGTGGAAAGACCTCTAATTGTTCGAGAACAATTAGTCTACTAGTTTATTATTATTTTTCTCCTCTATTTTCCACGGGAAAACTTTTTTATTTCAAGAGATATTGAAACAAATTTTTCTTTATGTGATTGAACATTAAAAGTTATGGTACCAAATGACCCTGTGTCTAATGACCCCCAAGGACTTAAAAAGTTATTGCCCTTGTATACGAAAAGCTTGTTATCGCTACTCCTCTGAAACCATAAGAGATAGAGACTTGAAACTTTTACTAACGTCTGTAGTTCACTTAGACGCTCTTTCAATCTATTCATACCGAAAGGTTCCGAGACCCCCTTCTATCAGTTATTGCCCCTGAAGTATTTCAATTTCCATAAAATCACTTCAACTTTTTTACTATTTGTCATAGAGACTTTGGACCACTTGCGATGGAAGCGTCTTCCTTGGCCGATCAAAATGACGTAAAGGTCAAAGGTCAAGGTCATCTGTAAATCTGTGTATTCATGAGTTTTCGCATCTCTTTTGTTTAGGGTGATATAGAGAAATTTTTATCAAGGATGTAGTAGGACGTCTTAAGACATTTCAAATGTAGCCCTTCAGCTCCCATCTTGTAATAGTTAGCGAGTTATTGCCCCTTTTGTACGAAACGCTTGTTATCGCTACTCCTCTGAAACCATAACAGGTAGAGACTTGAAACTTTGGACCAATGTCTTCAGCACACTTAGACAGTTTCTTCAATCTATTGATCCCAAAAGGGTCCAACGTGCCCTTCTGGCAGTAATTCCCCTTTGAATTCATTGATTTCACAAACACATTAGAAATAACCCCCCCCCCCCTCTTTTTCTGTTAAATGTGTGACCTTGACCTTTGACCTTGACCTTGACCTTAACCCTTGACATCTTATGACTGGTGTGTTATAAGTATCCGCAACATCTATAATATCAGATTCATTTATATGTACAAAAGCTCTTTTAAAACACGAATTCACACTCCCCATCCCTTATATTTTTAGGTTTGACCTTGACCTTCGTCCTTGACCTTTGACCTGACCATGACCTTTGACCTTGACCTTAAAGGACTGATGCGTTACAAGTATAAGTTACATATACATTTCAGATTCATTTATATGTGCAATAAGCTCTTTAAAACCACCACACCCCCCCCCCCTTATTTTTAGGTTTGACCTTGACCCTTGACCTTGACCTTTGACCTGACCTTGACCTTTGACCTCTTAGAACAAATGAGTAATAAGTGTATGCAACATATATATCAGGTTCAGTTATATGAACAATTTGCCCCCCCCCCTTTCTTTTATACAAGGAGTGATTTTCTTATATGAACATGACCTTCGATATTTGAACTTGAAATTTGATATTCCTTTTTAAAATAAAACCTTAAAAAAGTGTTACAACTGTTTGTCAGAATTTTTTAAAAAGGTGAAACACTGCCTGCCATTTGACTCCAGACCGCGTTTTAGACTACGCCTCCAAATAAAAATTCCAGCTCCAGTAAAACTCTGTAGAACTTGGCGAAAATTCATGGGACTGTTCCTCACACCTGAATCTAATTGCCCTGCCAAATTTCAAACGAAATGAACCCTATTGAAGAAAGTTATCCACCCTCAGCGGCATCGAACCATGGTCCCGAGAAACGAAATTTCAACGCTTCGATATTTGTATCTAATAAATTCATGCTCAAATTTCACTGAAAATCTTGTTTACATTTCTATCGGCAACCTGTGACGACTTGTGTTGAAGTGCAACGAAAGATAACTCTTCCTTCCCAGACCCCCGATTTTAGATGAATTTAATTTACATTTTCTTTCAGTTTGTTTATTTCCCGACTTGGCTGAAATACATGACTGGCCTTAATTCAGTTCCGATTTTTCCGTACTTGTAATCCACGAATGCATGACAGTTAATAGATTTATAAGCACGTGCATTTCAAATCACAGGGAGAATTCGCATCAGCTGAGCAAAAGTGACGTTCCCACACCTTCAAATACCCGCCGGCGACCAGAGTTTGACCTGGCCTGTTGATTTCTTAGTCAACGCTATCCGGCCACATTGTTTACAAGCAGCACTGATTTTTATGAATAAACTGGTGAACAAATACTGCCCTCCCAACCAATCGCTAAGCCCCTATCTATTCTAAAGGTTCCTCAGCGTTGGGTATCAATTTTAGATGGACAGAAGAACGCTTCATCTCTTCTTTCTATCATCATCCAAATTGACTACACAACTCAACAAATTTTACCTTCTAACAGATAACAAGCGAAATAGCGTAGTGGCAACACTCTCGCCTAGGAATCCAAGGGTACTCGGATCGATACCACTGTGCGGAACCGATTTTTTTTTTTCGTAAATTGATTTTTCTCTAATTTCTCAATAATTATCAACATTTTCGGGAATTTTTTTGAATCATTATGGAAGGTGGAAAGGCCTCTAATTGTTCCGTGAACAATTAGTCTACTAGTTATTATTATTAGGTCTTTCCACCTTTCAGGTGAAAGACCTTTTGTTTTTCTTATGTTTTTAGGTCTTTCCACCTTTCAGGTGAAAGACCTTTTGTATTTCTTATGTTTTTTATTAGGTCTTTCCACCTTTCAGGTGAAAGACCTTTTGTTTTTCTTATGTTTTTTATTATTATTATTATTATTATTATTATTTTTTTTCTTCTCTTTTTTTCCAGGGACAGCTTTTTTGTTTCAAGAGATATTGAAGCAATTTTTTCTTTATGTGACTGGCCATTAAAAGTTATGGTACCAAATGACCCTTTGGTTGATCACTCCCAGAACTTACAAAGTTTTTGCCCTTTGTGTACGAAGTGATTGTTATCGCTACTCCTCTGAAACCATAAGAGATAGAGACTTGAAACTTTTATTAACGTCTGTAGTACACTTAGACGCTCTTTCAATCTATTCATACCGAAAGGTTCCGAGACCCCCTTCTATCAGTTATTGCCCCTGAAAGTATTTCAATTTCCATAAAATCACTTCCAACTTTTTGACTATTTGTCATAGAGACTTCGGACCACTTGGGATGGAAGCGTCGTCCTTGGCCGATATAAATGACGTAAAGGTCAAAGGTCAAGGTCATTTGAAAATCTGTGTATTCATGAGTTTTCGTATCTCTGTTGTTTAGGGTGATATAGAGAAATTTGATCAAGGATGTAGTAGGACGTCTTAAGACATTTCAAAATGTAGCCCTTCAGCTCCCATCTTGTAATAGTTAGTGAGTAATTGCCCCTTTTGTACGAAATGCTTGTTATCGCTACTCCTCTGAAACCAAAACAGGTAGAGACTTGAAACGTTTACCAATGTCTTCATTACACTTAGAAGTTTCTTCAATCTATTGATCCCAAAAGGGT
Source organism: Magallana gigas (assembly GCF_963853765.1). Taxonomy (NCBI): domain Eukaryota; kingdom Metazoa; phylum Mollusca; class Bivalvia; order Ostreida; family Ostreidae; genus Magallana; species Magallana gigas. Next base: position 44,898 of record NW_027062572.1, on the reverse strand, counting down.
CCGACGTCCCTTTCTGGCAGTAATTCCCCTTTCAATTTCATTGATTTCACAAACACAATAGAAATAAACACACACCCCCCCCCCCTCCCTCTTTTTTCTAATGTTTGACCTTGACCTTTGACCTTTGACCTTGACCTTTTACCTCTTAAAACTGGTGTGTTATAAGTATGTGCAACATCTATAACATCAGATTCATTTATATGTACAAATAGGTCTTTCAAACACAACCCACCCCCCCCCTCCCTTTATTTTTAGGTTTGATCTTGACCTTTGACATGACCTGGACCTTGACCTTAAAGGACTGATGCGTTTCAAGTATATTTAACACATACATTTCAGATTCATTTATATGTGCAATAAGCTCTTTAAAACAACCAAAACACCCCCCCCCCCCTTATTTTTAGGTTTGACCTTGACCTTTGACCTTGACATTTGACCTTGACCTTTGACCTCTTAGAACGGGTGTGCTATAAGTATCTGCAACATCTATAATATCAGATTCATTTATATGTACGAATAGCTCTTTCAAACACGAATTCACCAACACAACCCCCCCCCCCCTTTTTATATTTTTAGGTTTGACCTTGACCTTTGACCTGACCTTGACCTTTGACCTTGACCTTTAAGGACCTGATGCGTTACAAGTATATTTAACATATACATATCAGATTCATTTATATGTGGAATTAGCTCTTTAACCACCCCCCCTTATTTTTAGGTTTGACCTTGACCTTTGACCTTGACCTTTGACCTTTGACCTTGATCTTTGACCTTGACTTCTTAGAACTAATGAGTAATAAGTGTATGCAACATATATATCAGATTTAGTTATATGAACAATTTGCCCCCCCCCCCTCTTCTTTTATACAAGGATTGAATTCTTATATGAACATGACCCTCGATATTTGAACTTGAAATTCAATATTCCTTTTTAAAATAAAACCTAAAAAAGTGTTACAACCGTTTGTCAGAATTTTTTGAAAAGGTGAAACACTGTCTGCCATTTGACTCCAGACCGCGTTTTAGACTACGCCTCCAAATAAAAATTCCAGCTCCAGTAAAACTCTGTAGAACTCGGCGAAAATTCATGGGACTGTTTCTCACACCTGAATCTAATTGCCTGCCAAATTTCAAACGAAATGAACCCTATTTAAGAAAGTTATCCACCTCAGCGGCATCGAACCATCGTCCCGAGAAACGAAATTTCAACGCTTCGATATTTGTATCTAATAAATTCACGCTCAAATTTCACTGAAAATCTTTGTTTACATTTCTATCGGCAACCTGTGACGACTTGTGTTGAAGTGCAACGAAAGATAACTCTTCCTTCCCAGACCCCGATTTTAGATGAATTTAATTTACATTTTCTTTCAGTTTGTTTATTTCCCGACTTGGCTGAAATACATGACTGGCCTTAATTCAGTTCCGATTTTCCGTACTTGTAATCCACGAATGCATGACAGTTAATAGATTTATAAGCACGTGCATTTCAAATCACAGGGAGAATTCGCATCAGCTGAGCAAAAGTGACGTTCCCACACCTTCAAATACCCGCCGGCGACCAGAGTTTGACCTGGCCTGTTGATTTCTTAGTCAACGCTATCCGGCCACATTGTTTACAAGCAGCACTGATTTTTATGAATAAACTGGTGAACAAATACTGCCCTCCCAACCAATCGCTAAGCCCCTATCTATTCTAAAGGTTCCTCAGCGTTGGGTATCAATTTTAGATGGACAGAAGAACGCTTCATCTCTTCTTTCTATCATCATCCAAATTGACTACACAACTCAACAAATTTTACCTTCTAACAGATAACAAGCGAAATAGCGTAGTGGCAACACTCTCGCCTAGGAATCCAAGGGTACTCGGATCGATACCACTGTGCGGAACCGATTTTTTTTTTTTTACTTTTTTTTTCTTCGTAAATTGATTTTTCTCTAATTACTCAATAATTATCAACATTTTCGGGAATTTTTTTGAATCATTATGGAAGGTGGAAAGGCCTCTAATTGTTCCGTGAACAATTAGTCTACTAGTTATTCTTATAATTTTTCTTTTCTATTTTCCTTGGGACAACTTTTTTATTTCAAGAGATATTGAAACAATTTTTTCTTTATGTTATTGGCCATTAAAAGTTATGGTACCAAATGACCCTTTGCTTGATCACTCCCAGAACTTACAAAGTTATTGCCCTTGTGTACGAAAAGCTTGTTATCGCTACTCCTCTGCAACCATAAGAGATAGAGACTTGGAACGTTTACCAATGTCTTCAGTACACTTAGAGGGTTCTTCAATCTACTAATACCGAAAGGATCCGAGCCACCCTTCTGTCAGTTATTGCCCCTGAAAGTATTTGAATTTCCATAAAATCACTTCCAACTTTTTTATTATTTATCATAGAGACTTCGGACCACTTGGGATGGAAGAGTCTACCTTGGCCAAACAAAATGACATAAAGGTCAAAGGTCAAGGTCATTTGGAAATCTCTTAATTAATGAGTTTTTCTATCTCTTTTGTTTAGGATGGTAGAGAAAAAGTTTTTCATGGATGTAGTAGAACATCTTAAGACATTTCAAAATATAAACCTTTAACCCTTACCATGTAACAATTATAGAGTTATTGCCCCTATTGTACAAAATGCTTGTTATCGCTACTCCTCATTAACCGTTAGAGATAGAGACTTGAAACTTTTACTAATGTATTCAGTATACTTAGGCGCTTCTTCAATCTATTCATACCGAAAGGGTCCAAAGTCCCTTTCTAGCAGTTATTGCCCCTGAAAGTTTCGAACATTCAATAAAAACACAAATAACTTTTGAATCAATAATCATAGATACATCGGACCACTTGGTATTGAAGCGTCTACCTTGTCAGATGAAAATGACATAAAGGTCAAAGGTCAAGGTCGTCAAGCAATAAAAAATTGCAAACTTAATCGTTTGACACTTTTTTAAATGAAGTAACGCAGAAGAAATATGTTATTCTATTGAAGCAATCTTATTTCAAACATAAAAAAACAGTGAGGTGGAAAGACCTCTAATTGTTCGAGAACAATTAGTCTACTAGTTTATTATTATTTTTCTCCTCTATTTTCCACGGGAAAACTTTTTTATTTCAAGAGATATTGAAACAAATTTTTCTTTATGTGATTGAACATTAAAAGTTATGGTACCAAATGACCCTGTGTCTAATGACCCCAAGGACTTAAAAAGTTATTGCCCTTGTATACGAAAAGCTTGTTATCGCTACTCCTCTGAAACCATAAGAGATAGAGACTTGAAACTTTTACTAACGTCTGTAGTTCACTTAGACGCTCTTTCAATCTATTCATACCGAAAGGTTCCGAGACCCCCTTCTATCAGTTATTGCCCCTGAAAGTATTTCAATTTCCATAAAATCACTTCTAACTTTTTTACTATTTGTCATAGAGACTTTGGACCACTTGCGATGGAAGCGTCTTCCTTGGCCGATCAAAATGACGTAAAGGTCAAAGGTCAAGGTCATCTGTAAATCTGTGTATTCATGAGTTTTCGCATCTCTTTTGTTTAGGGTGATATAGAGAAATTTTATCAAGGATGTAGTAGGACGTCTTAAGACATTTCAAAATGTAGCCCTTCAGCTCCCATCTTGTAATAGTTAGCGAGTTATTGCCCCTTTTGTACGAAACGCTTGTTATCGCTACTCCTCTGAAACCATAACAGGTAGAGACTTGAAACTTTGACCAATGTCTTCAGCACACTTAGAAGTTTCTTCAATCTATTGATCCCAAAAGGGTCCAACGTGCCCTTCTGGCAGTAATTCCCCTTTGAATTTCATTGATTTCACAAACACATTAGAAATAACCCCCCCCCCCTCTTTTTCTGTTAAATGTGTGACCTTGACCTTTGACCTTGACCTTTGACCTTAACCCTTGACATCTTATGACTGGTGTGTTATAAGTATCCGCAACATCTATAATATCAGATTCATTTATATGTACAAAAAGCTCTTTTAAACACGAATTCACACTCCCATCCCTTATATTTTTAGGTTTGACCTTGACCTTCGACCTTGACCTTTGACCTGACCATGACCTTTGACCTTGACCTTAAAGGACTGATGCGTTACAAGTATATTTTACATATACATTTCAGATTCATTTATATGTGCAATAAGCTCTTTAAAACCACCACACCCCCCCCCCTTATTTTTAGGTTTGACCTTGACCCTTGACCTTGACCTTTGACCTGACCTTGACCTTTGACCTCTTAGAACAAATGAGTAATAAGTGTATGCAACATATATATCAGGTTCAGTTATATGAACAATTTGCCCCCCCCCCTTTCTTTTATACAAGGATTGATTTCTTATATGAACATGACCTTCGATATTTGAACTTGAAATTTGATATTCCTTTTTAAAATAAAACCTTAAAAAAGTGTTACAACTGTTTGTCAGAATTTTTTAAAAAGGTGAAACACTGTCTGCCATTTGACTCCAGACCGCGTTTTAGACTACGCCTCCAAATAAAAATTCCAGCTCCAGTAAAACTCTGTAGAACTTGGCGAAAATTCATGGGACTGTTCCTCACACCTGAATCTAATTGCCTGCCAAATTTCAAACGAAATGAACCCTATTGAAGAAAGTTATCCACCTCAGCGGCATCGAACCATGGTCCCGAGAAACGAAATTTCAACGCTTCGATATTTGTATCTAATAAATTCATGCTCAAATTTCACTGAAAATCTTTGTTTACATTTCTATCGGCAACCTGTGACGACTTGTGTTGAAGTGCAACGAAAGATAACTCTTCCTTCCCAGACCCCGATTTTAGATGAATTTAATTTACATTTTCTTTCAGTTTGTTTATTTCCCGACTTGGCTGAAATACATGACTGGCCTTAATTCAGTTCCGATTTTCCGTACTTGTAATCCACGAATGCATGACAGTTAATAGATTTATAAGCACGTGCATTTCAAATCACAGGGAGAATTCGCATCAGCTGAGCAAAAGTGACGTTCCCACACCTTCAAATACCCGCCGGCGACCAGAGTTTGACCTGGCCTGTTGATTTCTTAGTCAACGCTATCCGGCCACATTGTTTACAAGCAGCACTGATTTTTATGAATAAACTGGTGAACAAATACTGCCCTCCCAACCAATCGCTAAGCCCCTATCTATTCTAAAGGTTCCTCAGCGTTGGGTATCAATTTTAGATGGACAGAAGAACGCTTCATCTCTTCTTTCTATCATCATCCAAATTGACTACACAACTCAACAAATTTTACCTTCTAACAGATAACAAGCGAAATAGCGTAGTGGCAACACTCTCGCCTAGGAATCCAAGGGTACTCGGATCGATACCACTGTGCGGAACCGATTTTTTTTTTTCGTAAATTGATTTTTCTCTAATTTCTCAATAATTATCAACATTTTCGGGAATTTTTTTGAATCATTATGGAAGGTGGAAAGGCCTCTAATTGTTCCGTGAACAATTAGTCTACTAGTTATTATTATTAGGTCTTTCCACCTTTCAGGTGAAAGACCTTTTGTTTTTCTTATGTTTTTAGGTCTTTCCACCTTTCAGGTGAAAGACCTTTTGTATTTCTTATGTTTTTTATTAGGTCTTTCCACCTTTCAGGTGAAAGACCTTTTGTTTTTCTTATGTTTTTTATTATTATTATTATTATTATTATTATTTTTTTTCTTCTCTTTTTTTCCAGGGACAGCTTTTTTGTTTCAAGAGATATTGAAGCAATTTTTTCTTTATGTGACTGGCCATTAAAAGTTATGGTACCAAATGACCCTTTGGTTGATCACTCCCAGAACTTACAAAGTTTTTGCCCTTTGTGTACGAAGTGATTGTTATCGCTACTCCTCTGAAACCATAAGAGATAGAGACTTGAAACTTTTATTAACGTCTGTAGTACACTTAGACGCTCTTTCAATCTATTCATACCGAAAGGTTCCGAGACCCCCTTCTATCAGTTATTGCCCCTGAAAGTATTTCAATTTCCATAAAATCACTTCCAACTTTTTGACTATTTGTCATAGAGACTTCGGACCACTTGGGATGGAAGCGTCGTCCTTGGCCGATATAAATGACGTAAAGGTCAAAGGTCAAGGTCATTTGAAAATCTGTGTATTCATGAGTTTTCGTATCTCTGTTGTTTAGGGTGATATAGAGAAATTTGATCAAGGATGTAGTAGGACGTCTTAAGACATTTCAAAATGTAGCCCTTCAGCTCCCATCTTGTAATAGTTAGTGAGTAATTGCCCCTTTTGTACGAAATGCTTGTTATCGCTACTCCTCTGAAACCAAAACAGGTAGAGACTTGAAACGTTTACCAATGTCTTCATTACACTTAGAAGTTTCTTCAATCTATTGATCCCAAAAGGGTCCGACGTCCCTTTCTGGCAGTAATTCCCCTTTCAATTTCATTGATTTCACAAACACAATAGAAATAAACACACACCCCCCCCCCCTCCCTCTTTTTTCTAATGTTTGACCTTGACCTTTGACCTTTGACCTTGACCTTTTACCTCTTAAAACTGGTGTGTTATAAGTATGTGCAACATCTATAACATCAGATTCATTTATATGTACAAATAGGTCTTTCAAACACAACCCACCCCCCCCCTCCCTTTATTTTTAGGTTTGATCTTGACCTTTGACATGACCTGGACCTTGACCTTAAAGGACTGATGCGTTTCAAGTATATTTAACACATACATTTCAGATTCATTTATATGTGCAATAAGCTCTTTAAAACAACCAAAACACCCCCCCCCCCCTTATTTTTAGGTTTGACCTTGACCTTTGACCTTGACATTTGACCTTGACCTTTGACCTCTTAGAACGGGTGTGCTATAAGTATCTGCAACATCTATAATATCAGATTCATTTATATGTACGAATAGCTCTTTCAAACACGAATTCACCAACACAACCCCCCCCCCCCTTTTTATATTTTTAGGTTTGACCTTGACCTTTGACCTGACCTTGACCTTTGACCTTGACCTTTAAGGACCTGATGCGTTACAAGTATATTTAACATATACATATCAGATTCATTTATATGTGGAATTAGCTCTTTAACCACCCCCCCTTATTTTTAGGTTTGACCTTGACCTTTGACCTTGACCTTTGACCTTTGACCTTGATCTTTGACCTTGACTTCTTAGAACTAATGAGTAATAAGTGTATGCAACATATATATCAGATTTAGTTATATGAACAATTTGCCCCCCCCCCCTCTTCTTTTATACAAGGATTGAATTCTTATATGAACATGACCCTCGATATTTGAACTTGAAATTCAATATTCCTTTTTAAAATAAAACCTAAAAAAGTGTTACAACCGTTTGTCAGAATTTTTTGAAAAGGTGAAACACTGTCTGCCATTTGACTCCAGACCGCGTTTTAGACTACGCCTCCAAATAAAAATTCCAGCTCCAGTAAAACTCTGTAGAACTCGGCGAAAATTCATGGGACTGTTTCTCACACCTGAATCTAATTGCCTGCCAAATTTCAAACGAAATGAACCCTATTTAAGAAAGTTATCCACCTCAGCGGCATCGAACCATCGTCCCGAGAAACGAAATTTCAACGCTTCGATATTTGTATCTAATAAATTCACGCTCAAATTTCACTGAAAATCTTTGTTTACATTTCTATCGGCAACCTGTGACGACTTGTGTTGAAGTGCAACGAAAGATAACTCTTCCTTCCCAGACCCCGATTTTAGATGAATTTAATTTACATTTTCTTTCAGTTTGTTTATTTCCCGACTTGGCTGAAATACATGACTGGCCTTAATTCAGTTCCGATTTTCCGTACTTGTAATCCACGAATGCATGACAGTTAATAGATTTATAAGCACGTGCATTTCAAATCACAGGGAGAATTCGCATCAGCTGAGCAAAAGTGACGTTCCCACACCTTCAAATACCCGCCGGCGACCAGAGTTTGACCTGGCCTGTTGATTTCTTAGTCAACGCTATCCGGCCACATTGTTTACAAGCAGCACTGATTTTTATGAATAAACTGGTGAACAAATACTGCCCTCCCAACCAATCGCTAAGCCCCTATCTATTCTAAAGGTTCCTCAGCGTTGGGTATCAATTTTAGATGGACAGAAGAACGCTTCATCTCTTCTTTCTATCATCATCCAAATTGACTACACAACTCAACAAATTTTACCTTCTAACAGATAACAAGCGAAATAGCGTAGTGGCAACACTCTCGCCTAGGAATCCAAGGGTACTCGGATCGATACCACTGTGCGGAACCGATTTTTTTTTTTTTACTTTTTTTTTCTTCGTAAATTGATTTTTCTCTAATTACTCAATAATTATCAACATTTTCGGGAATTTTTTTGAATCATTATGGAAGGTGGAAAGGCCTCTAATTGTTCCGTGAACAATTAGTCTACTAGTTATTCTTATAATTTTTCTTTTCTATTTTCCTTGGGACAACTTTTTTATTTCAAGAGATATTGAAACAATTTTTTCTTTATGTTATTGGCCATTAAAAGTTATGGTACCAAATGACCCTTTGCTTGATCACTCCCAGAACTTACAAAGTTATTGCCCTTGTGTACGAAAAGCTTGTTATCGCTACTCCTCTGCAACCATAAGAGATAGAGACTTGGAACGTTTACCAATGTCTTCAGTACACTTAGAGGGTTCTTCAATCTACTAATACCGAAAGGATCCGAGCCACCCTTCTGTCAGTTATTGCCCCTGAAAGTATTTGAATTTCCATAAAATCACTTCCAACTTTTTTATTATTTATCATAGAGACTTCGGACCACTTGGGATGGAAGAGTCTACCTTGGCCAAACAAAATGACATAAAGGTCAAAGGTCAAGGTCATTTGGAAATCTCTTAATTAATGAGTTTTTCTATCTCTTTTGTTTAGGATGGTAGAGAAAAAGTTTTTCATGGATGTAGTAGAACATCTTAAGACATTTCAAAATATAAACCTTTAACCCTTACCATGTAACAATTATAGAGTTATTGCCCCTATTGTACAAAATGCTTGTTATCGCTACTCCTCATTAACCGTTAGAGATAGAGACTTGAAACTTTTACTAATGTATTCAGTATACTTAGGCGCTTCTTCAATCTATTCATACCGAAAGGGTCCAAAGTCCCTTTCTAGCAGTTATTGCCCCTGAAAGTTTCGAACATTCAATAAAAACACAAATAACTTTTGAATCAATAATCATAGATACATCGGACCACTTGGTATTGAAGCGTCTACCTTGTCAGATGAAAATGACATAAAGGTCAAAGGTCAAGGTCGTCAAGCAATAAAAAATTGCAAACTTAATCGTTTGACACTTTTTTAAATGAAGTAACGCAGAAGAAATATGTTATTCTATTGAAGCAATCTTATTTCAAACATAAAAAAACAGTGAGGTGGAAAGACCTCTAATTGTTCGAGAACAATTAGTCTACTAGTTTATTATTATTTTTCTCCTCTATTTTCCACGGGAAAACTTTTTTATTTCAAGAGATATTGAAACAAATTTTTCTTTATGTGATTGAACATTAAAAGTTATGGTACCAAATGACCCTGTGTCTAATGACCCCAAGGACTTAAAAAGTTATTGCCCTTGTATACGAAAAGCTTGTTATCGCTACTCCTCTGAAACCATAAGAGATAGAGACTTGAAACTTTTACTAACGTCTGTAGTTCACTTAGACGCTCTTTCAATCTATTCATACCGAAAGGTTCCGAGACCCCCTTCTATCAGTTATTGCCCCTGAAAGTATTTCAATTTCCATAAAATCACTTCTAACTTTTTTACTATTTGTCATAGAGACTTTGGACCACTTGCGATGGAAGCGTCTTCCTTGGCCGATCAAAATGACGTAAAGGTCAAAGGTCAAGGTCATCTGTAAATCTGTGTATTCATGAGTTTTCGCATCTCTTTTGTTTAGGGTGATATAGAGAAATTTTATCAAGGATGTAGTAGGACGTCTTAAGACATTTCAAAATGTAGCCCTTCAGCTCCCATCTTGTAATAGTTAGCGAGTTATTGCCCCTTTTGTACGAAACGCTTGTTATCGCTACTCCTCTGAAACCATAACAGGTAGAGACTTGAAACTTTGACCAATGTCTTCAGCACACTTAGAAGTTTCTTCAATCTATTGATCCCAAAAGGGTCCAACGTGCCCTTCTGGCAGTAATTCCCCTTTGAATTTCATTGATTTCACAAACACATTAGAAATAACCCCCCCCCCCTCTTTTTCTGTTAAATGTGTGACCTTGACCTTTGACCTTGACCTTTGACCTTAACCCTTGACATCTTATGACTGGTGTGTTATAAGTATCCGCAACATCTATAATATCAGATTCATTTATATGTACAAAAAGCTCTTTTAAACACGAATTCACACTCCCATCCCTTATATTTTTAGGTTTGACCTTGACCTTCGACCTTGACCTTTGACCTGACCATGACCTTTGACCTTGACCTTAAAGGACTGATGCGTTACAAGTATATTTTACATATACATTTCAGATTCATTTATATGTGCAATAAGCTCTTTAAAACCACCACACCCCCCCCCCTTATTTTTAGGTTTGACCTTGACCCTTGACCTTGACCTTTGACCTGACCTTGACCTTTGACCTCTTAGAACAAATGAGTAATAAGTGTATGCAACATATATATCAGGTTCAGTTATATGAACAATTTGCCCCCCCCCCTTTCTTTTATACAAGGATTGATTTCTTATATGAACATGACCTTCGATATTTGAACTTGAAATTTGATATTCCTTTTTAAAATAAAACCTTAAAAAAGTGTTACAACTGTTTGTCAGAATTTTTTAAAAAGGTGAAACACTGTCTGCCATTTGACTCCAGACCGCGTTTTAGACTACGCCTCCAAATAAAAATTCCAGCTCCAGTAAAACTCTGTAGAACTTGGCGAAAATTCATGGGACTGTTCCTCACACCTGAATCTAATTGCCTGCCAAATTTCAAACGAAATGAACCCTATTGAAGAAAGTTATCCACCTCAGCGGCATCGAACCATGGTCCCGAGAAACGAAATTTCAACGCTTCGATATTTGTATCTAATAAATTCATGCTCAAATTTCACTGAAAATCTTTGTTTACATTTCTATCGGCAACCTGTGACGACTTGTGTTGAAGTGCAACGAAAGATAACTCTTCCTTCCCAGACCCCGATTTTAGATGAATTTAATTTACATTTTCTTTCAGTTTGTTTATTTCCCGACTTGGCTGAAATACATGACTGGCCTTAATTCAGTTCCGATTTTCCGTACTTGTAATCCACGAATGCATGACAGTTAATAGATTTATAAGCACGTGCATTTCAAATCACAGGGAGAATTCGCATCAGCTGAGCAAAAGTGACGTTCCCACACCTTCAAATACCCGCCGGCGACCAGAGTTTGACCTGGCCTGTTGATTTCTTAGTCAACGCTATCCGGCCACATTGTTTACAAGCAGCACTGATTTTTATGAATAAACTGGTGAACAAATACTGCCCTCCCAACCAATCGCTAAGCCCCTATCTATTCTAAAGGTTCCTCAGCGTTGGGTATCAATTTTAGATGGACAGAAGAACGCTTCATCTCTTCTTTCTATCATCATCCAAATTGACTACACAACTCAACAAATTTTACCTTCTAACAGATAACAAGCGAAATAGCGTAGTGGCAACACTCTCGCCTAGGAATCCAAGGGTACTCGGATCGATACCACTGTGCGGAACCGATTTTTTTTTTTCGTAAATTGATTTTTCTCTAATTTCTCAATAATTATCAACATTTTCGGGAATTTTTTTGAATCATTATGGAAGGTGGAAAGGCCTCTAATTGTTCCGTGAACAATTAGTCTACTAGTTATTATTATTAGGTCTTTCCACCTTTCAGGTGAAAGACCTTTTGTTTTTCTTATGTTTTTAGGTCTTTCCACCTTTCAGGTGAAAGACCTTTTGTATTTCTTATGTTTTTTATTAGGTCTTTCCACCTTTCAGGTGAAAGACCTTTTGTTTTTCTTATGTTTTTTATTATTATTATTATTATTATTATTATTTTTTTTCTTCTCTTTTTTTCCAGGGACAGCTTTTTTGTTTCAAGAGATATTGAAGCAATTTTTTCTTTATGTGACTGGCCATTAAAAGTTATGGTACCAAATGACCCTTTGGTTGATCACTCCCAGAACTTACAAAGTTTTTGCCCTTTGTGTACGAAGTGATTGTTATCGCTACTCCTCTGAAACCATAAGAGATAGAGACTTGAAACTTTTATTAACGTCTGTAGTACACTTAGACGCTCTTTCAATCTATTCATACCGAAAGGTTCCGAGACCCCCTTCTATCAGTTATTGCCCCTGAAAGTATTTCAATTTCCATAAAATCACTTCCAACTTTTTGACTATTTGTCATAGAGACTTCGGACCACTTGGGATGGAAGCGTCGTCCTTGGCCGATATAAATGACGTAAAGGTCAAAGGTCAAGGTCATTTGAAAATCTGTGTATTCATGAGTTTTCGTATCTCTGTTGTTTAGGGTGATATAGAGAAATTTGATCAAGGATGTAGTAGGACGTCTTAAGACATTTCAAAATGTAGCCCTTCAGCTCCCATCTTGTAATAGTTAGTGAGTAATTGCCCCTTTTGTACGAAATGCTTGTTATCGCTACTCCTCTGAAACCAAAACAGGTAGAGACTTGAAACGTTTACCAATGTCTTCATTACACTTAGAAGTTTCTTCAATCTATTGATCCCAAAAGGGTCCGACGTCCCTTTCTGGCAGTAATTCCCCTTTCAATTTCATTGATTTCACAAACACAATAGAAATAAACACACACCCCCCCCCCCTCCCTCTTTTTTCTAATGTTTGACCTTGACCTTTGACCTTTGACCTTGACCTTTTACCTCTTAAAACTGGTGTGTTATAAGTATGTGCAACATCTATAACATCAGATTCATTTATATGTACAAATAGGTCTTTCAAACACAACCCACCCCCCCCCTCCCTTTATTTTTAGGTTTGATCTTGACCTTTGACATGACCTGGACCTTGACCTTAAAGGACTGATGCGTTTCAAGTATATTTAACACATACATTTCAGATTCATTTATATGTGCAATAAGCTCTTTAAAACAACCAAAACACCCCCCCCCCCCTTATTTTTAGGTTTGACCTTGACCTTTGACCTTGACATTTGACCTTGACCTTTGACCTCTTAGAACGGGTGTGCTATAAGTATCTGCAACATCTATAATATCAGATTCATTTATATGTACGAATAGCTCTTTCAAACACGAATTCACCAACACAACCCCCCCCCCCCCTTTTTATATTTTTAGGTTTGACCTTGACCTTTGACCTGACCTTGACCTTTGACCTTGACCTTTAAGGACCTGATGCGTTACAAGTATATTTAACATATACATATCAGATTCATTTATATGTGGAATTAGCTCTTTAACCACCCCCCCTTATTTTTAGGTTTGACCTTGACCTTTGACCTTGACCTTTGACCTTTGACCTTGATCTTTGACCTTGACTTCTTAGAACTAATGAGTAATAAGTGTATGCAACATATATATCAGATTTAGTTATATGAACAATTTGCCCCCCCCCCCCTCTTCTTTTATACAAGGATTGAATTCTTATATGAACATGACCCTCGATATTTGAACTTGAAATTCAATATTCCTTTTTAAAATAAAACCTAAAAAAGTGTTACAACCGTTTGTCAGAATTTTTTGAAAAGGTGAAACACTGTCTGCCATTTGACTCCAGACCGCGTTTTAGACTACGCCTCCAAATAAAAATTCCAGCTCCAGTAAAACTCTGTAGAACTCGGCGAAAATTCATGGGACTGTTTCTCACACCTGAATCTAATTGCCTGCCAAATTTCAAACGAAATGAACCCTATTTAAGAAAGTTATCCACCTCAGCGGCATCGAACCATCGTCCCGAGAAACGAAATTTCAACGCTTCGATATTTGTATCTAATAAATTCACGCTCAAATTTCACTGAAAATCTTTGTTTACATTTCTATCGGCAACCTGTGACGACTTGTGTTGAAGTGCAACGAAAGATAACTCTTCCTTCCCAGACCCCGATTTTAGATGAATTTAATTTACATTTTCTTTCAGTTTGTTTATTTCCCGACTTGGCTGAAATACATGACTGGCCTTAATTCAGTTCCGATTTTCCGTACTTGTAATCCACGAATGCATGACAGTTAATAGATTTATAAGCACGTGCATTTCAAATCACAGGGAGAATTCGCATCAGCTGAGCAAAAGTGACGTTCCCACACCTTCAAATACCCGCCGGCGACCAGAGTTTGACCTGGCCTGTTGATTTCTTAGTCAACGCTATCCGGCCACATTGTTTACAAGCAGCACTGATTTTTATGAATAAACTGGTGAACAAATACTGCCCTCCCAACCAATCGCTAAGCCCCTATCTATTCTAAAGGTTCCTCAGCGTTGGGTATCAATTTTAGATGGACAGAAGAACGCTTCATCTCTTCTTTCTATCATCATCCAAATTGACTACACAACTCAACAAATTTTACCTTCTAACAGATAACAAGCGAAATAGCGTAGTGGCAACACTCTCGCCTAGGAATCCAAGGGTACTCGGATCGATACCACTGTGCGGAACCGATTTTTTTTTTTCGTAAATTGATTTTTCTCTAATTTCTCAATAATTATCAACATTTTCGGGAATTTTTTTGAATCATTATGGAAGGTGGAAAGGCCTCTAATTGTTCCGTGAACAATTAGTCTACTAGTTATTATTATTAGGTCTTTCCACCTTTCAGGTGAAAGACCTTTTGTTTTTCTTATGTTTTTAGGTCTTTCCACCTTTCAGGTGAAAGACCTTTTGTATTTCTTATGTTTTTTATTAGGTCTTTCCACCTTTCAGGTGAAAGACCTTTTGTTTTTCTTATGTTTTTTATTATTATTATTATTATTATTATTATTTTTTTTCTTCTCTTTTTTTCCAGGGACAGCTTTTTTGTTTCAAGAGATATTGAAGCAATTTTTTCTTTATGTGACTGGCCATTAAAAGTTATGGTACCAAATGACCCTTTGGTTGATCACTCCCAGAACTTACAAAGTTTTTGCCCTTTGTGTACGAAGTGATTGTTATCGCTACTCCTCTGAAACCATAAGAGATAGAGACTTGAAACTTTTATTAACGTCTGTAGTACACTTAGACGCTCTTTCAATCTATTCATACCGAAAGGTTCCGAGACCCCCTTCTATCAGTTATTGCCCCTGAAAGTATTTCAATTTCCATAAAATCACTTCCAACTTTTTGACTATTTGTCATAGAGACTTCGGACCACTTGGGATGGAAGCGTCGTCCTTGGCCGATATAAATGACGTAAAGGTCAAAGGTCAAGGTCATTTGAAAATCTGTGTATTCATGAGTTTTCGTATCTCTGTTGTTTAGGGTGATATAGAGAAATTTGATCAAGGATGTAGTAGGACGTCTTAAGACATTTCAAAATGTAGCCCTTCAGCTCCCATCTTGTAATAGTTAGTGAGTAATTGCCCCTTTTGTACGAAATGCTTGTTATCGCTACTCCTCTGAAACCAAAACAGGTAGAGACTTGAAACGTTTACCAATGTCTTCATTACACTTAGAAGTTTCTTCAATCTATTGATCCCAAAAGGGTCCGACGTCCCTTTCTGGCAGTAATTCCCCTTTCAATTTCATTGATTTCACAAACACAATAGAAATAAACACACACCCCCCCCCCCTCCCTCTTTTTTCTAATGTTTGACCTTGACCTTTGACCTTTGACCTTGACCTTTTACCTCTTAAAACTGGTGTGTTATAAGTATGTGCAACATCTATAACATCAGATTCATTTATATGTACAAATAGGTCTTTCAAACACAACCCACCCCCCCCCTCCCTTTATTTTTAGGTTTGATCTTGACCTTTGACATGACCTGGACCTTGACCTTAAAGGACTGATGCGTTTCAAGTATATTTAACACATACATTTCAGATTCATTTATATGTGCAATAAGCTCTTTAAAACAACCAAAACACCCCCCCCCCCCTTATTTTTAGGTTTGACCTTGACCTTTGACCTTGACATTTGACCTTGACCTTTGACCTCTTAGAACGGGTGTGCTATAAGTATCTGCAACATCTATAATATCAGATTCATTTATATGTACGAATAGCTCTTTCAAACACGAATTCACCAACACAACCCCCCCCCCCCCTTTTTATATTTTTAGGTTTGACCTTGACCTTTGACCTGACCTTGACCTTTGACCTTGACCTTTAAGGACCTGATGCGTTACAAGTATATTTAACATATACATATCAGATTCATTTATATGTGGAATTAGCTCTTTAACCACCCCCCCTTATTTTTAGGTTTGACCTTGACCTTTGACCTTGACCTTTGACCTTTGACCTTGATCTTTGACCTTGACTTCTTAGAACTAATGAGTAATAAGTGTATGCAACATATATATCAGATTTAGTTATATGAACAATTTGCCCCCCCCCCCCTCTTCTTTTATACAAGGATTGAATTCTTATATGAACATGACCCTCGATATTTGAACTTGAAATTCAATATTCCTTTTTAAAATAAAACCTAAAAAAGTGTTACAACCGTTTGTCAGAATTTTTTGAAAAGGTGAAACACTGTCTGCCATTTGACTCCAGACCGCGTTTTAGACTACGCCTCCAAATAAAAATTCCAGCTCCAGTAAAACTCTGTAGAACTCGGCGAAAATTCATGGGACTGTTTCTCACACCTGAATCTAATTGCCTGCCAAATTTCAAACGAAATGAACCCTATTTAAGAAAGTTATCCACCTCAGCGGCATCGAACCATCGTCCCGAGAAACGAAATTTCAACGCTTCGATATTTGTATCTAATAAATTCACGCTCAAATTTCACTGAAAATCTTTGTTTACATTTCTATCGGCAACCTGTGACGACTTGTGTTGAAGTGCAACGAAAGATAACTCTTCCTTCCCAGACCCCGATTTTAGATGAATTTAATTTACATTTTCTTTCAGTTTGTTTATTTCCCGACTTGGCTGAAATACATGACTGGCCTTAATTCAGTTCCGATTTTCCGTACTTGTAATCCACGAATGCATGACAGTTAATAGATTTATAAGCACGTGCATTTCAAATCACAGGGAGAATTCGCATCAGCTGAGCAAAAGTGACGTTCCCACACCTTCAAATACCCGCCGGCGACCAGAGTTTGACCTGGCCTGTTGATTTCTTAGTCAACGCTATCCGGCCACATTGTTTACAAGCAGCACTGATTTTTATGAATAAACTGGTGAACAAATACTGCCCTCCCAACCAATCGCTAAGCCCCTATCTATTCTAAAGGTTCCTCAGCGTTGGGTATCAATTTTAGATGGACAGAAGAACGCTTCATCTCTTCTTTCTATCATCATCCAAATTGACTACACAACTCAACAAATTTTACCTTCTAACAGATAACAAGCGAAATAGCGTAGTGGCAACACTCTCGCCTAGGAATCCAAGGGTACTCGGATCGATACCACTGTGCGGAACCGATTTTTTTTTTTCGTAAATTGATTTTTCTCTAATTTCTCAATAATTATCAACATTTTCGGGAATTTTTTTGAATCATTATGGAAGGTGGAAAGGCCTCTAATTGTTCCGTGAACAATTAGTCTACTAGTTATTATTATTAGGTCTTTCCACCTTTCAGGTGAAAGACCTTTTGTTTTTCTTATGTTTTTAGGTCTTTCCACCTTTCAGGTGAAAGACCTTTTGTATTTCTTATGTTTTTTATTAGGTCTTTCCACCTTTCAGGTGAAAGACCTTTTGTTTTTCTTATGTTTTTTATTATTATTATTATTATTATTATTATTTTTTTTCTTCTCTTTTTTTCCAGGGACAGCTTTTTTGTTTCAAGAGATATTGAAGCAATTTTTTCTTTATGTGACTGGCCATTAAAAGTTATGGTACCAAATGACCCTTTGGTTGATCACTCCCAGAACTTACAAAGTTTTTGCCCTTTGTGTACGAAGTGATTGTTATCGCTACTCCTCTGAAACCATAAGAGATAGAGACTTGAAACTTTTATTAACGTCTGTAGTACACTTAGACGCTCTTTCAATCTATTCATACCGAAAGGTTCCGAGACCCCCTTCTATCAGTTATTGCCCCTGAAAGTATTTCAATTTCCATAAAATCACTTCCAACTTTTTGACTATTTGTCATAGAGACTTCGGACCACTTGGGATGGAAGCGTCGTCCTTGGCCGATATAAATGACGTAAAGGTCAAAGGTCAAGGTCATTTGAAAATCTGTGTATTCATGAGTTTTCGTATCTCTGTTGTTTAGGGTGATATAGAGAAATTTGATCAAGGATGTAGTAGGACGTCTTAAGACATTTCAAAATGTAGCCCTTCAGCTCCCATCTTGTAATAGTTAGTGAGTAATTGCCCCTTTTGTACGAAATGCTTGTTATCGCTACTCCTCTGAAACCAAAACAGGTAGAGACTTGAAACGTTTACCAATGTCTTCATTACACTTAGAAGTTTCTTCAATCTATTGATCCCAAAAGGGTCCGACGTCCCTTTCTGGCAGTAATTCCCCTTTCAATTTCATTGATTTCACAAACACAATAGAAATAAACACACACCCCCCCCCCCTCCCTCTTTTTTCTAATGTTTGACCTTGACCTTTGACCTTTGACCTTGACCTTTTACCTCTTAAAACTGGTGTGTTATAAGTATGTGCAACATCTATAACATCAGATTCATTTATATGTACAAATAGGTCTTTCAAACACAACCCACCCCCCCCCTCCCTTTATTTTTAGGTTTGATCTTGACCTTTGACATGACCTGGACCTTGACCTTAAAGGACTGATGCGTTTCAAGTATATTTAACACATACATTTCAGATTCATTTATATGTGCAATAAGCTCTTTAAAACAACCAAAACACCCCCCCCCCCCTTATTTTTAGGTTTGACCTTGACCTTTGACCTTGACATTTGACCTTGACCTTTGACCTCTTAGAACGGGTGTGCTATAAGTATCTGCAACATCTATAATATCAGATTCATTTATATGTACGAATAGCTCTTTCAAACACGAATTCACCAACACAACCCCCCCCCCCCCTTTTTATATTTTTAGGTTTGACCTTGACCTTTGACCTGACCTTGACCTTTGACCTTGACCTTTAAGGACCTGATGCGTTACAAGTATATTTAACATATACATATCAGATTCATTTATATGTGGAATTAGCTCTTTAACCACCCCCCCTTATTTTTAGGTTTGACCTTGACCTTTGACCTTGACCTTTGACCTTTGACCTTGATCTTTGACCTTGACTTCTTAGAACTAATGAGTAATAAGTGTATGCAACATATATATCAGATTTAGTTATATGAACAATTTGCCCCCCCCCCCTCTTCTTTTATACAAGGATTGAATTCTTATATGAACATGACCCTCGATATTTGAACTTGAAATTCAATATTCCTTTTTAAAATAAAACCTAAAAAAGTGTTACAACCGTTTGTCAGAATTTTTTGAAAAGGTGAAACACTGTCTGCCATTTGACTCCAGACCGCGTTTTAGACTACGCCTCCAAATAAAAATTCCAGCTCCAGTAAAACTCTGTAGAACTCGGCGAAAATTCATGGGACTGTTTCTCACACCTGAATCTAATTGCCTGCCAAATTTCAAACGAAATGAACCCTATTTAAGAAAGTTATCCACCTCAGCGGCATCGAACCATCGTCCCGAGAAACGAAATTTCAACGCTTCGATATTTGTATCTAATAAATTCACGCTCAAATTTCACTGAAAATCTTTGTTTACATTTCTATCGGCAACCTGTGACGACTTGTGTTGAAGTGCAACGAAAGATAACTCTTCCTTCCCAGACCCCGATTTTAGATGAATTTAATTTACATTTTCTTTCAGTTTGTTTATTTCCCGACTTGGCTGAAATACATGACTGGCCTTAATTCAGTTCCGATTTTCCGTACTTGTAATCCACGAATGCATGACAGTTAATAGATTTATAAGCACGTGCATTTCAAATCACAGGGAGAATTCGCATCAGCTGAGCAAAAGTGACGTTCCCACACCTTCAAATACCCGCCGGCGACCAGAGTTTGACCTGGCCTGTTGATTTCTTAGTCAACGCTATCCGGCCACATTGTTTACAAGCAGCACTGATTTTTATGAATAAACTGGTGAACAAATACTGCCCTCCCAACCAATCGCTAAGCCCCTATCTATTCTAAAGGTTCCTCAGCGTTGGGTATCAATTTTAGATGGACAGAAGAACGCTTCATCTCTTCTTTCTATCATCATCCAAATTGACTACACAACTCAACAAATTTTACCTTCTAACAGATAACAAGCGAAATAGCGTAGTGGCAACACTCTCGCCTAGGAATCCAAGGGTACTCGGATCGATACCACTGTGCGGAACCGATTTTTTTTTTTCGTAAATTGATTTTTCTCTAATTTCTCAATAATTATCAACATTTTCGGGAATTTTTTTGAATCATTATGGAAGGTGGAAAGGCCTCTAATTGTTCCGTGAACAATTAGTCTACTAGTTATTATTATTAGGTCTTTCCACCTTTCAGGTGAAAGACCTTTTGTTTTTCTTATGTTTTTAGGTCTTTCCACCTTTCAGGTGAAAGACCTTTTGTATTTCTTATGTTTTTTATTAGGTCTTTCCACCTTTCAGGTGAAAGACCTTTTGTTTTTCTTATGTTTTTTATTATTATTATTATTATTATTATTATTTTTTTTCTTCTCTTTTTTTCCAGGGACAGCTTTTTTGTTTCAAGAGATATTGAAGCAATTTTTTCTTTATGTGACTGGCCATTAAAAGTTATGGTACCAAATGACCCTTTGGTTGATCACTCCCAGAACTTACAAAGTTTTTGCCCTTTGTGTACGAAGTGATTGTTATCGCTACTCCTCTGAAACCATAAGAGATAGAGACTTGAAACTTTTATTAACGTCTGTAGTACACTTAGACGCTCTTTCAATCTATTCATACCGAAAGGTTCCGAGACCCCCTTCTATCAGTTATTGCCCCTGAAAGTATTTCAATTTCCATAAAATCACTTCCAACTTTTTGACTATTTGTCATAGAGACTTCGGACCACTTGGGATGGAAGCGTCGTCCTTGGCCGATATAAATGACGTAAAGGTCAAAGGTCAAGGTCATTTGAAAATCTGTGTATTCATGAGTTTTCGTATCTCTGTTGTTTAGGGTGATATAGAGAAATTTGATCAAGGATGTAGTAGGACGTCTTAAGACATTTCAAAATGTAGCCCTTCAGCTCCCATCTTGTAATAGTTAGTGAGTAATTGCCCCTTTTGTACGAAATGCTTGTTATCGCTACTCCTCTGAAACCAAAACAGGTAGAGACTTGAAACGTTTACCAATGTCTTCATTACACTTAGAAGTTTCTTCAATCTATTGATCCCAAAAGGGTCCGACGTCCCTTTCTGGCAGTAATTCCCCTTTCAATTTCATTGATTTCACAAACACAATAGAAATAAACACACACCCCCCCCCCCTCCCTCTTTTTTCTAATGTTTGACCTTGACCTTTGACCTTTGACCTTGACCTTTTACCTCTTAAAACTGGTGTGTTATAAGTATGTGCAACATCTATAACATCAGATTCATTTATATGTACAAATAGGTCTTTCAAACACAACCCACCCCCCCCCTCCCTTTATTTTTAGGTTTGATCTTGACCTTTGACATGACCTGGACCTTGACCTTAAAGGACTGATGCGTTTCAAGTATATTTAACACATACATTTCAGATTCATTTATATGTGCAATAAGCTCTTTAAAACAACCAAAACACCCCCCCCCCCCTTATTTTTAGGTTTGACCTTGACCTTTGACCTTGACATTTGACCTTGACCTTTGACCTCTTAGAACGGGTGTGCTATAAGTATCTGCAACATCTATAATATCAGATTCATTTATATGTACGAATAGCTCTTTCAAACACGAATTCACCAACACAACCCCCCCCCCCCCTTTTTATATTTTTAGGTTTGACCTTGACCTTTGACCTGACCTTGACCTTTGACCTTGACCTTTAAGGACCTGATGCGTTACAAGTATATTTAACATATACATATCAGATTCATTTATATGTGGAATTAGCTCTTTAACCACCCCCCCTTATTTTTAGGTTTGACCTTGACCTTTGACCTTGACCTTTGACCTTTGACCTTGATCTTTGACCTTGACTTCTTAGAACTAATGAGTAATAAGTGTATGCAACATATATATCAGATTTAGTTATATGAACAATTTGCCCCCCCCCCCCTCTTCTTTTATACAAGGATTGAATTCTTATATGAACATGACCCTCGATATTTGAACTTGAAATTCAATATTCCTTTTTAAAATAAAACCTAAAAAAGTGTTACAACCGTTTGTCAGAATTTTTTGAAAAGGTGAAACACTGTCTGCCATTTGACTCCAGACCGCGTTTTAGACTACGCCTCCAAATAAAAATTCCAGCTCCAGTAAAACTCTGTAGAACTCGGCGAAAATTCATGGGACTGTTTCTCACACCTGAATCTAATTGCCTGCCAAATTTCAAACGAAATGAACCCTATTTAAGAAAGTTATCCACCTCAGCGGCATCGAACCATCGTCCCGAGAAACGAAATTTCAACGCTTCGATATTTGTATCTAATAAATTCACGCTCAAATTTCACTGAAAATCTTTGTTTACATTTCTATCGGCAACCTGTGACGACTTGTGTTGAAGTGCAACGAAAGATAACTCTTCCTTCCCAGACCCCGATTTTAGATGAATTTAATTTACATTTTCTTTCAGTTTGTTTATTTCCCGACTTGGCTGAAATACATGACTGGCCTTAATTCAGTTCCGATTTTCCGTACTTGTAATCCACGAATGCATGACAGTTAATAGATTTATAAGCACGTGCATTTCAAATCACAGGGAGAATTCGCATCAGCTGAGCAAAAGTGACGTTCCCACACCTTCAAATACCCGCCGGCGACCAGAGTTTGACCTGGCCTGTTGATTTCTTAGTCAACGCTATCCGGCCACATTGTTTACAAGCAGCACTGATTTTTATGAATAAACTGGTGAACAAATACTGCCCTCCCAACCAATCGCTAAGCCCCTATCTATTCTAAAGGTTCCTCAGCGTTGGGTATCAATTTTAGATGGACAGAAGAACGCTTCATCTCTTCTTTCTATCATCATCCAAATTGACTACACAACTCAACAAATTTTACCTTCTAACAGATAACAAGCGAAATAGCGTAGTGGCAACACTCTCGCCTAGGAATCCAAGGGTACTCGGATCGATACCACTGTGCGGAACCGATTTTTTTTTTTCGTAAATTGATTTTTCTCTAATTTCTCAATAATTATCAACATTTTCGGGAATTTTTTTGAATCATTATGGAAGGTGGAAAGGCCTCTAATTGTTCCGTGAACAATTAGTCTACTAGTTATTATTATTAGGTCTTTCCACCTTTCAGGTGAAAGACCTTTTGTTTTTCTTATGTTTTTAGGTCTTTCCACCTTTCAGGTGAAAGACCTTTTGTATTTCTTATGTTTTTTATTAGGTCTTTCCACCTTTCAGGTGAAAGACCTTTTGTTTTTCTTATGTTTTTTATTATTATTATTATTATTATTATTATTTTTTTTCTTCTCTTTTTTTCCAGGGACAGCTTTTTTGTTTCAAGAGATATTGAAGCAATTTTTTCTTTATGTGACTGGCCATTAAAAGTTATGGTACCAAATGACCCTTTGGTTGATCACTCCCAGAACTTACAAAGTTTTTGCCCTTTGTGTACGAAGTGATTGTTATCGCTACTCCTCTGAAACCATAAGAGATAGAGACTTGAAACTTTTATTAACGTCTGTAGTACACTTAGACGCTCTTTCAATCTATTCATACCGAAAGGTTCCGAGACCCCCTTCTATCAGTTATTGCCCCTGAAAGTATTTCAATTTCCATAAAATCACTTCCAACTTTTTGACTATTTGTCATAGAGACTTCGGACCACTTGGGATGGAAGCGTCGTCCTTGGCCGATATAAATGACGTAAAGGTCAAAGGTCAAGGTCATTTGAAAATCTGTGTATTCATGAGTTTTCGTATCTCTGTTGTTTAGGGTGATATAGAGAAATTTGATCAAGGATGTAGTAGGACGTCTTAAGACATTTCAAAATGTAGCCCTTCAGCTCCCATCTTGTAATAGTTAGTGAGTAATTGCCCCTTTTGTACGAAATGCTTGTTATCGCTACTCCTCTGAAACCAAAACAGGTAGAGACTTGAAACGTTTACCAATGTCTTCATTACACTTAGAAGTTTCTTCAATCTATTGATCCCAAAAGGGTCCGACGTCCCTTTCTGGCAGTAATTCCCCTTTCAATTTCATTGATTTCACAAACACAATAGAAATAAACACACACCCCCCCCCCCTCCCTCTTTTTTCTAATGTTTGACCTTGACCTTTGACCTTTGACCTTGACCTTTTACCTCTTAAAACTGGTGTGTTATAAGTATGTGCAACATCTATAACATCAGATTCATTTATATGTACAAATAGGTCTTTCAAACACAACCCACCCCCCCCCTCCCTTTATTTTTAGGTTTGATCTTGACCTTTGACATGACCTGGACCTTGACCTTAAAGGACTGATGCGTTTCAAGTATATTTAACACATACATTTCAGATTCATTTATATGTGCAATAAGCTCTTTAAAACAACCAAAACACCCCCCCCCCCCTTATTTTTAGGTTTGACCTTGACCTTTGACCTTGACATTTGACCTTGACCTTTGACCTCTTAGAACGGGTGTGCTATAAGTATCTGCAACATCTATAATATCAGATTCATTTATATGTACGAATAGCTCTTTCAAACACGAATTCACCAACACAACCCCCCCCCCCCTTTTTATATTTTTAGGTTTGACCTTGACCTTTGACCTGACCTTGACCTTTGACCTTGACCTTTAAGGACCTGATGCGTTACAAGTATATTTAACATATACATATCAGATTCATTTATATGTGGAATTAGCTCTTTAACCACCCCCCCTTATTTTTAGGTTTGACCTTGACCTTTGACCTTGACCTTTGACCTTTGACCTTGATCTTTGACCTTGACTTCTTAGAACTAATGAGTAATAAGTGTATGCAACATATATATCAGATTTAGTTATATGAACAATTTGCCCCCCCCCCCTCTTCTTTTATACAAGGATTGAATTCTTATATGAACATGACCCTCGATATTTGAACTTGAAATTCAATATTCCTTTTTAAAATAAAACCTAAAAAAGTGTTACAACCGTTTGTCAGAATTTTTTGAAAAGGTGAAACACTGTCTGCCATTTGACTCCAGACCGCGTTTTAGACTACGCCTCCAAATAAAAATTCCAGCTCCAGTAAAACTCTGTAGAACTCGGCGAAAATTCATGGGACTGTTTCTCACACCTGAATCTAATTGCCTGCCAAATTTCAAACGAAATGAACCCTATTTAAGAAAGTTATCCACCTCAGCGGCATCGAACCATCGTCCCGAGAAACGAAATTTCAACGCTTCGATATTTGTATCTAATAAATTCACGCTCAAATTTCACTGAAAATCTTTGTTTACATTTCTATCGGCAACCTGTGACGACTTGTGTTGAAGTGCAACGAAAGATAACTCTTCCTTCCCAGACCCCGATTTTAGATGAATTTAATTTACATTTTCTTTCAGTTTGTTTATTTCCCGACTTGGCTGAAATACATGACTGGCCTTAATTCAGTTCCGATTTTCCGTACTTGTAATCCACGAATGCATGACAGTTAATAGATTTATAAGCACGTGCATTTCAAATCACAGGGAGAATTCGCATCAGCTGAGCAAAAGTGACGTTCCCACACCTTCAAATACCCGCCGGCGACCAGAGTTTGACCTGGCCTGTTGATTTCTTAGTCAACGCTATCCGGCCACATTGTTTACAAGCAGCACTGATTTTTATGAATAAACTGGTGAACAAATACTGCCCTCCCAACCAATCGCTAAGCCCCTATCTATTCTAAAGGTTCCTCAGCGTTGGGTATCAATTTTAGATGGACAGAAGAACGCTTCATCTCTTCTTTCTATCATCATCCAAATTGACTACACAACTCAACAAATTTTACCTTCTAACAGATAACAAGCGAAATAGCGTAGTGGCAACACTCTCGCCTAGGAATCCAAGGGTACTCGGATCGATACCACTGTGCGGAACCGATTTTTTTTTTTTTACTTTTTTTTTCTTCGTAAATTGATTTTTCTCTAATTACTCAATAATTATCAACATTTTCGGGAATTTTTTTGAATCATTATGGAAGGTGGAAAGGCCTCTAATTGTTCCGTGAACAATTAGTCTACTAGTTATTCTTATAATTTTTCTTTTCTATTTTCCTTGGGACAACTTTTTTATTTCAAGAGATATTGAAACAATTTTTTCTTTATGTTATTGGCCATTAAAAGTTATGGTACCAAATGACCCTTTGCTTGATCACTCCCAGAACTTACAAAGTTATTGCCCTTGTGTACGAAAAGCTTGTTATCGCTACTCCTCTGCAACCATAAGAGATAGAGACTTGGAACGTTTACCAATGTCTTCAGTACACTTAGAGGGTTCTTCAATCTACTAATACCGAAAGGATCCGAGCCACCCTTCTGTCAGTTATTGCCCCTGAAAGTATTTGAATTTCCATAAAATCACTTCCAACTTTTTTATTATTTATCATAGAGACTTCGGACCACTTGGGATGGAAGAGTCTACCTTGGCCAAACAAAATGACATAAAGGTCAAAGGTCAAGGTCATTTGGAAATCTCTTAATTAATGAGTTTTTCTATCTCTTTTGTTTAGGATGGTAGAGAAAAAGTTTTTCATGGATGTAGTAGAACATCTTAAGACATTTCAAAATATAAACCTTTAACCCTTACCATGTAACAATTATAGAGTTATTGCCCCTATTGTACAAAATGCTTGTTATCGCTACTCCTCATTAACCGTTAGAGATAGAGACTTGAAACTTTTACTAATGTATTCAGTATACTTAGGCGCTTCTTCAATCTATTCATACCGAAAGGGTCCAAAGTCCCTTTCTAGCAGTTATTGCCCCTGAAAGTTTCGAACATTCAATAAAAACACAAATAACTTTTGAATCAATAATCATAGATACATCGGACCACTTGGTATTGAAGCGTCTACCTTGTCAGATGAAAATGACATAAAGGTCAAAGGTCAAGGTCGTCAAGCAATAAAAAATTGCAAACTTAATCGTTTGACACTTTTTTAAATGAAGTAACGCAGAAGAAATATGTTATTCTATTGAAGCAATCTTATTTCAAACATAAAAAAACAGTGAGGTGGAAAGACCTCTAATTGTTCGAGAACAATTAGTCTACTAGTTTATTATTATTTTTCTCCTCTATTTTCCACGGGAAAACTTTTTTATTTCAAGAGATATTGAAACAAATTTTTCTTTATGTGATTGAACATTAAAAGTTATGGTACCAAATGACCCTGTGTCTAATGACCCCAAGGACTTAAAAAGTTATTGCCCTTGTATACGAAAAGCTTGTTATCGCTACTCCTCTGAAACCATAAGAGATAGAGACTTGAAACTTTTACTAACGTCTGTAGTTCACTTAGACGCTCTTTCAATCTATTCATACCGAAAGGTTCCGAGACCCCCTTCTATCAGTTATTGCCCCTGAAAGTATTTCAATTTCCATAAAATCACTTCTAACTTTTTTACTATTTGTCATAGAGACTTTGGACCACTTGCGATGGAAGCGTCTTCCTTGGCCGATCAAAATGACGTAAAGGTCAAAGGTCAAGGTCATCTGTAAATCTGTGTATTCATGAGTTTTCGCATCTCTTTTGTTTAGGGTGATATAGAGAAATTTTATCAAGGATGTAGTAGGACGTCTTAAGACATTTCAAAATGTAGCCCTTCAGCTCCCATCTTGTAATAGTTAGCGAGTTATTGCCCCTTTTGTACGAAACGCTTGTTATCGCTACTCCTCTGAAACCATAACAGGTAGAGACTTGAAACTTTGACCAATGTCTTCAGCACACTTAGAAGTTTCTTCAATCTATTGATCCCAAAAGGGTCCAACGTGCCCTTCTGGCAGTAATTCCCCTTTGAATTTCATTGATTTCACAAACACATTAGAAATAACCCCCCCCCCCTCTTTTTCTGTTAAATGTGTGACCTTGACCTTTGACCTTGACCTTTGACCTTAACCCTTGACATCTTATGACTGGTGTGTTATAAGTATCCGCAACATCTATAATATCAGATTCATTTATATGTACAAAAAGCTCTTTTAAACACGAATTCACACTCCCATCCCTTATATTTTTAGGTTTGACCTTGACCTTCGACCTTGACCTTTGACCTGACCATGACCTTTGACCTTGACCTTAAAGGACTGATGCGTTACAAGTATATTTTACATATACATTTCAGATTCATTTATATGTGCAATAAGCTCTTTAAAACCACCACACCCCCCCCCCTTATTTTTAGGTTTGACCTTGACCCTTGACCTTGACCTTTGACCTGACCTTGACCTTTGACCTCTTAGAACAAATGAGTAATAAGTGTATGCAACATATATATCAGGTTCAGTTATATGAACAATTTGCCCCCCCCCCTTTCTTTTATACAAGGATTGATTTCTTATATGAACATGACCTTCGATATTTGAACTTGAAATTTGATATTCCTTTTTAAAATAAAACCTTAAAAAAGTGTTACAACTGTTTGTCAGAATTTTTTAAAAAGGTGAAACACTGCCTGCCATTTGACTCCAGACCGCGTTTTAGACTACGCCTCCAAATAAAAATTCCAGCTCCAGTAAAACTCTGTAGAACTTGGCGAAAATTCATGGGACTGTTCCTCACACCTGAATCTAATTGCCTGCCAAATTTCAAACGAAATGAACCCTATTGAAGAAAGTTATCCACCTCAGCGGCATCGAACCATGGTCCCGAGAAACGAAATTTCAACGCTTCGATATTTGTATCTAATAAATTCATGCTCAAATTTCACTGAAAATCTTTGTTTACATTTCTATCGGCAACCTGTGACGACTTGTGTTGAAGTGCAACGAAAGATAACTCTTCCTTCCCAGACCCCGATTTTAGATGAATTTAATTTACATTTTCTTTCAGTTTGTTTATTTCCCGACTTGGCTGAAATACATGACTGGCCTTAATTCAGTTCCGATTTTCCGTACTTGTAATCCACGAATGCATGACAGTTAATAGATTTATAAGCACGTGCATTTCAAATCACAGGGAGAATTCGCATCAGCTGAGCAAAAGTGACGTTCCCACACCTTCAAATACCCGCCGGCGACCAGAGTTTGACCTGGCCTGTTGATTTCTTAGTCAACGCTATCCGGCCACATTGTTTACAAGCAGCACTGATTTTTATGAATAAACTGGTGAACAAATACTGCCCTCCCAACCAATCGCTAAGCCCCTATCTATTCTAAAGGTTCCTCAGCGTTGGGTATCAATTTTAGATGGACAGAAGAACGCTTCATCTCTTCTTTCTATCATCATCCAAATTGACTACACAACTCAACAAATTTTACCTTCTAACAGATAACAAGCGAAATAGCGTAGTGGCAACACTCTCGCCTAGGAATCCAAGGGTACTCGGATCGATACCACTGTGCGGAACCGATTTTTTTTTTTCGTAAATTGATTTTTCTCTAATTTCTCAATAATTATCAACATTTTCGGGAATTTTTTTGAATCATTATGGAAGGTGGAAAGGCCTCTAATTGTTCCGTGAACAATTAGTCTACTAGTTATTATTATTAGGTCTTTCCACCTTTCAGGTGAAAGACCTTTTGTTTTTCTTATGTTTTTAGGTCTTTCCACCTTTCAGGTGAAAGACCTTTTGTATTTCTTATGTTTTTTATTAGGTCTTTCCACCTTTCAGGTGAAAGACCTTTTGTTTTTCTTATGTTTTTTATTATTATTATTATTATTATTATTATTTTTTTTCTTCTCTTTTTTTCCAGGGACAGCTTTTTTGTTTCAAGAGATATTGAAGCAATTTTTTCTTTATGTGACTGGCCATTAAAAGTTATGGTACCAAATGACCCTTTGGTTGATCACTCCCAGAACTTACAAAGTTTTTGCCCTTTGTGTACGAAGTGATTGTTATCGCTACTCCTCTGAAACCATAAGAGATAGAGACTTGAAACTTTTATTAACGTCTGTAGTACACTTAGACGCTCTTTCAATCTATTCATACCGAAAGGTTCCGAGACCCCCTTCTATCAGTTATTGCCCCTGAAAGTATTTCAATTTCCATAAAATCACTTCCAACTTTTTGACTATTTGTCATAGAGACTTCGGACCACTTGGGATGGAAGCGTCGTCCTTGGCCGATATAAATGACGTAAAGGTCAAAGGTCAAGGTCATTTGAAAATCTGTGTATTCATGAGTTTTCGTATCTCTGTTGTTTAGGGTGATATAGAGAAATTTGATCAAGGATGTAGTAGGACGTCTTAAGACATTTCAAAATGTAGCCCTTCAGCTCCCATCTTGTAATAGTTAGTGAGTAATTGCCCCTTTTGTACGAAATGCTTGTTATCGCTACTCCTCTGAAACCAAAACAGGTAGAGACTTGAAACGTTTACCAATGTCTTCATTACACTTAGAAGTTTCTTCAATCTATTGATCCCAAAAGGGTCCGACGTCCCTTTCTGGCAGTAATTCCCCTTTCAATTTCATTGATTTCACAAACACAATAGAAATAAACACACACCCCCCCCCCCTCCCTCTTTTTTCTAATGTTTGACCTTGACCTTTGACCTTTGACCTTGACCTTTTACCTCTTAAAACTGGTGTGTTATAAGTATGTGCAACATCTATAACATCAGATTCATTTATATGTACAAATAGGTCTTTCAAACACAACCCACCCCCCCCCTCCCTTTATTTTTAGGTTTGATCTTGACCTTTGACATGACCTGGACCTTGACCTTAAAGGACTGATGCGTTTCAAGTATATTTAACACATACATTTCAGATTCATTTATATGTGCAATAAGCTCTTTAAAACAACCAAAACACCCCCCCCCCCCTTATTTTTAGGTTTGACCTTGACCTTTGACCTTGACATTTGACCTTGACCTTTGACCTCTTAGAACGGGTGTGCTATAAGTATCTGCAACATCTATAATATCAGATTCATTTATATGTACGAATAGCTCTTTCAAACACGAATTCACCAACACAACCCCCCCCCCCCTTTTTATATTTTTAGGTTTGACCTTGACCTTTGACCTGACCTTGACCTTTGACCTTGACCTTTAAGGACCTGATGCGTTACAAGTATATTTAACATATACATATCAGATTCATTTATATGTGGAATTAGCTCTTTAACCACCCCCCCTTATTTTTAGGTTTGACCTTGACCTTTGACCTTGACCTTTGACCTTTGACCTTGATCTTTGACCTTGACTTCTTAGAACTAATGAGTAATAAGTGTATGCAACATATATATCAGATTTAGTTATATGAACAATTTGCCCCCCCCCCCTCTTCTTTTATACAAGGATTGAATTCTTATATGAACATGACCCTCGATATTTGAACTTGAAATTCAATATTCCTTTTTAAAATAAAACCTAAAAAAGTGTTACAACCGTTTGTCAGAATTTTTTGAAAAGGTGAAACACTGTCTGCCATTTGACTCCAGACCGCGTTTTAGACTACGCCTCCAAATAAAAATTCCAGCTCCAGTAAAACTCTGTAGAACTCGGCGAAAATTCATGGGACTGTTTCTCACACCTGAATCTAATTGCCTGCCAAATTTCAAACGAAATGAACCCTATTTAAGAAAGTTATCCACCTCAGCGGCATCGAACCATCGTCCCGAGAAACGAAATTTCAACGCTTCGATATTTGTATCTAATAAATTCACGCTCAAATTTCACTGAAAATCTTTGTTTACATTTCTATCGGCAACCTGTGACGACTTGTGTTGAAGTGCAACGAAAGATAACTCTTCCTTCCCAGACCCCGATTTTAGATGAATTTAATTTACATTTTCTTTCAGTTTGTTTATTTCCCGACTTGGCTGAAATACATGACTGGCCTTAATTCAGTTCCGATTTTCCGTACTTGTAATCCACGAATGCATGACAGTTAATAGATTTATAAGCACGTGCATTTCAAATCACAGGGAGAATTCGCATCAGCTGAGCAAAAGTGACGTTCCCACACCTTCAAATACCCGCCGGCGACCAGAGTTTGACCTGGCCTGTTGATTTCTTAGTCAACGCTATCCGGCCACATTGTTTACAAGCAGCACTGATTTTTATGAATAAACTGGTGAACAAATACTGCCCTCCCAACCAATCGCTAAGCCCCTATCTATTCTAAAGGTTCCTCAGCGTTGGGTATCAATTTTAGATGGACAGAAGAACGCTTCATCTCTTCTTTCTATCATCATCCAAATTGACTACACAACTCAACAAATTTTACCTTCTAACAGATAACAAGCGAAATAGCGTAGTGGCAACACTCTCGCCTAGGAATCCAAGGGTACTCGGATCGATACCACTGTGCGGAACCGATTTTTTTTTTTCGTAAATTGATTTTTCTCTAATTTCTCAATAATTATCAACATTTTCGGGAATTTTTTTGAATCATTATGGAAGGTGGAAAGGCCTCTAATTGTTCCGTGAACAATTAGTCTACTAGTTATTATTATTAGGTCTTTCCACCTTTCAGGTGAAAGACCTTTTGTTTTTCTTATGTTTTTAGGTCTTTCCACCTTTCAGGTGAAAGACCTTTTGTATTTCTTATGTTTTTTATTAGGTCTTTCCACCTTTCAGGTGAAAGACCTTTTGTTTTTCTTATGTTTTTTATTATTATTATTATTATTATTATTATTTTTTTTCTTCTCTTTTTTTCCAGGGACAGCTTTTTTGTTTCAAGAGATATTGAAGCAATTTTTTCTTTATGTGACTGGCCATTAAAAGTTATGGTACCAAATGACCCTTTGGTTGATCACTCCCAGAACTTACAAAGTTTTTGCCCTTTGTGTACGAAGTGATTGTTATCGCTACTCCTCTGAAACCATAAGAGATAGAGACTTGAAACTTTTATTAACGTCTGTAGTACACTTAGACGCTCTTTCAATCTATTCATACCGAAAGGTTCCGAGACCCCCTTCTATCAGTTATTGCCCCTGAAAGTATTTCAATTTCCATAAAATCACTTCCAACTTTTTGACTATTTGTCATAGAGACTTCGGACCACTTGGGATGGAAGCGTCGTCCTTGGCCGATATAAATGACGTAAAGGTCAAAGGTCAAGGTCATTTGAAAATCTGTGTATTCATGAGTTTTCGTATCTCTGTTGTTTAGGGTGATATAGAGAAATTTGATCAAGGATGTAGTAGGACGTCTTAAGACATTTCAAAATGTAGCCCTTCAGCTCCCATCTTGTAATAGTTAGTGAGTAATTGCCCCTTTTGTACGAAATGCTTGTTATCGCTACTCCTCTGAAACCAAAACAGGTAGAGACTTGAAACGTTTACCAATGTCTTCATTACACTTAGAAGTTTCTTCAATCTATTGATCCCAAAAGGGTCCGACGTCCCTTTCTGGCAGTAATTCCCCTTTCAATTTCATTGATTTCACAAACACAATAGAAATAAACACACACCCCCCCCCCCTCCCTCTTTTTTCTAATGTTTGACCTTGACCTTTGACCTTTGACCTTGACCTTTTACCTCTTAAAACTGGTGTGTTATAAGTATGTGCAACATCTATAACATCAGATTCATTTATATGTACAAATAGGTCTTTCAAACACAACCCACCCCCCCCCTCCCTTTATTTTTAGGTTTGATCTTGACCTTTGACATGACCTGGACCTTGACCTTAAAGGACTGATGCGTTTCAAGTATATTTAACACATACATTTCAGATTCATTTATATGTGCAATAAGCTCTTTAAAACAACCAAAACACCCCCCCCCCCCTTATTTTTAGGTTTGACCTTGACCTTTGACCTTGACATTTGACCTTGACCTTTGACCTCTTAGAACGGGTGTGCTATAAGTATCTGCAACATCTATAATATCAGATTCATTTATATGTACGAATAGCTCTTTCAAACACGAATTCACCAACACAACCCCCCCCCCCCTTTTTATATTTTTAGGTTTGACCTTGACCTTTGACCTGACCTTGACCTTTGACCTTGACCTTTAAGGACCTGATGCGTTACAAGTATATTTAACATATACATATCAGATTCATTTATATGTGGAATTAGCTCTTTAACCACCCCCCCTTATTTTTAGGTTTGACCTTGACCTTTGACCTTGACCTTTGACCTTTGACCTTGATCTTTGACCTTGACTTCTTAGAACTAATGAGTAATAAGTGTATGCAACATATATATCAGATTTAGTTATATGAACAATTTGCCCCCCCCCCCTCTTCTTTTATACAAGGATTGAATTCTTATATGAACATGACCCTCGATATTTGAACTTGAAATTCAATATTCCTTTTTAAAATAAAACCTAAAAAAGTGTTACAACCGTTTGTCAGAATTTTTTGAAAAGGTGAAACACTGTCTGCCATTTGACTCCAGACCGCGTTTTAGACTACGCCTCCAAATAAAAATTCCAGCTCCAGTAAAACTCTGTAGAACTCGGCGAAAATTCATGGGACTGTTTCTCACACCTGAATCTAATTGCCTGCCAAATTTCAAACGAAATGAACCCTATTTAAGAAAGTTATCCACCTCAGCGGCATCGAACCATCGTCCCGAGAAACGAAATTTCAACGCTTCGATATTTGTATCTAATAAATTCACGCTCAAATTTCACTGAAAATCTTTGTTTACATTTCTATCGGCAACCTGTGACGACTTGTGTTGAAGTGCAACGAAAGATAACTCTTCCTTCCCAGACCCCGATTTTAGATGAATTTAATTTACATTTTCTTTCAGTTTGTTTATTTCCCGACTTGGCTGAAATACATGACTGGCCTTAATTCAGTTCCGATTTTCCGTACTTGTAATCCACGAATGCATGACAGTTAATAGATTTATAAGCACGTGCATTTCAAATCACAGGGAGAATTCGCATCAGCTGAGCAAAAGTGACGTTCCCACACCTTCAAATACCCGCCGGCGACCAGAGTTTGACCTGGCCTGTTGATTTCTTAGTCAACGCTATCCGGCCACATTGTTTACAAGCAGCACTGATTTTTATGAATAAACTGGTGAACAAATACTGCCCTCCCAACCAATCGCTAAGCCCCTATCTATTCTAAAGGTTCCTCAGCGTTGGGTATCAATTTTAGATGGACAGAAGAACGCTTCATCTCTTCTTTCTATCATCATCCAAATTGACTACACAACTCAACAAATTTTACCTTCTAACAGATAACAAGCGAAATAGCGTAGTGGCAACACTCTCGCCTAGGAATCCAAGGGTACTCGGATCGATACCACTGTGCGGAACCGATTTTTTTTTTTTTACTTTTTTTTTCTTCGTAAATTGATTTTTCTCTAATTACTCAATAATTATCAACATTTTCGGGAATTTTTTTGAATCATTATGGAAGGTGGAAAGGCCTCTAATTGTTCCGTGAACAATTAGTCTACTAGTTATTCTTATAATTTTTCTTTTCTATTTTCCTTGGGACAACTTTTTTATTTCAAGAGATATTGAAACAATTTTTTCTTTATGTTATTGGCCATTAAAAGTTATGGTACCAAATGACCCTTTGCTTGATCACTCCCAGAACTTACAAAGTTATTGCCCTTGTGTACGAAAAGCTTGTTATCGCTACTCCTCTGCAACCATAAGAGATAGAGACTTGGAACGTTTACCAATGTCTTCAGTACACTTAGAGGGTTCTTCAATCTACTAATACCGAAAGGATCCGAGCCACCCTTCTGTCAGTTATTGCCCCTGAAAGTATTTGAATTTCCATAAAATCACTTCCAACTTTTTTATTATTTATCATAGAGACTTCGGACCACTTGGGATGGAAGAGTCTACCTTGGCCAAACAAAATGACATAAAGGTCAAAGGTCAAGGTCATTTGGAAATCTCTTAATTAATGAGTTTTTCTATCTCTTTTGTTTAGGATGGTAGAGAAAAAGTTTTTCATGGATGTAGTAGAACATCTTAAGACATTTCAAAATATAAACCTTTAACCCTTACCATGTAACAATTATAGAGTTATTGCCCCTATTGTACAAAATGCTTGTTATCGCTACTCCTCATTAACCGTTAGAGATAGAGACTTGAAACTTTTACTAATGTATTCAGTATACTTAGGCGCTTCTTCAATCTATTCATACCGAAAGGGTCCAAAGTCCCTTTCTAGCAGTTATTGCCCCTGAAAGTTTCGAACATTCAATAAAAACACAAATAACTTTTGAATCAATAATCATAGATACATCGGACCACTTGGTATTGAAGCGTCTACCTTGTCAGATGAAAATGACATAAAGGTCAAAGGTCAAGGTCGTCAAGCAATAAAAAATTGCAAACTTAATCGTTTGACACTTTTTTAAATGAAGTAACGCAGAAGAAATATGTTATTCTATTGAAGCAATCTTATTTCAAACATAAAAAAACAGTGAGGTGGAAAGACCTCTAATTGTTCGAGAACAATTAGTCTACTAGTTTATTATTATTTTTCTCCTCTATTTTCCACGGGAAAACTTTTTTATTTCAAGAGATATTGAAACAAATTTTTCTTTATGTGATTGAACATTAAAAGTTATGGTACCAAATGACCCTGTGTCTAATGACCCCAAGGACTTAAAAAGTTATTGCCCTTGTATACGAAAAGCTTGTTATCGCTACTCCTCTGAAACCATAAGAGATAGAGACTTGAAACTTTTACTAACGTCTGTAGTTCACTTAGACGCTCTTTCAATCTATTCATACCGAAAGGTTCCGAGACCCCCTTCTATCAGTTATTGCCCCTGAAAGTATTTCAATTTCCATAAAATCACTTCTAACTTTTTTACTATTTGTCATAGAGACTTTGGACCACTTGCGATGGAAGCGTCTTCCTTGGCCGATCAAAATGACGTAAAGGTCAAAGGTCAAGGTCATCTGTAAATCTGTGTATTCATGAGTTTTCGCATCTCTTTTGTTTAGGGTGATATAGAGAAATTTTATCAAGGATGTAGTAGGACGTCTTAAGACATTTCAAAATGTAGCCCTTCAGCTCCCATCTTGTAATAGTTAGCGAGTTATTGCCCCTTTTGTACGAAACGCTTGTTATCGCTACTCCTCTGAAACCATAACAGGTAGAGACTTGAAACTTTGACCAATGTCTTCAGCACACTTAGAAGTTTCTTCAATCTATTGATCCCAAAAGGGTCCAACGTGCCCTTCTGGCAGTAATTCCCCTTTGAATTTCATTGATTTCACAAACACATTAGAAATAACCCCCCCCCCCTCTTTTTCTGTTAAATGTGTGACCTTGACCTTTGACCTTGACCTTTGACCTTAACCCTTGACATCTTATGACTGGTGTGTTATAAGTATCCGCAACATCTATAATATCAGATTCATTTATATGTACAAAAAGCTCTTTTAAACACGAATTCACACTCCCATCCCTTATATTTTTAGGTTTGACCTTGACCTTCGACCTTGACCTTTGACCTGACCATGACCTTTGACCTTGACCTTAAAGGACTGATGCGTTACAAGTATATTTTACATATACATTTCAGATTCATTTATATGTGCAATAAGCTCTTTAAAACCACCACACCCCCCCCCCTTATTTTTAGGTTTGACCTTGACCCTTGACCTTGACCTTTGACCTGACCTTGACCTTTGACCTCTTAGAACAAATGAGTAATAAGTGTATGCAACATATATATCAGGTTCAGTTATATGAACAATTTGCCCCCCCCCCTTTCTTTTATACAAGGATTGATTTCTTATATGAACATGACCTTCGATATTTGAACTTGAAATTTGATATTCCTTTTTAAAATAAAACCTTAAAAAAGTGTTACAACTGTTTGTCAGAATTTTTTAAAAAGGTGAAACACTGCCTGCCATTTGACTCCAGACCGCGTTTTAGACTACGCCTCCAAATAAAAATTCCAGCTCCAGTAAAACTCTGTAGAACTTGGCGAAAATTCATGGGACTGTTCCTCACACCTGAATCTAATTGCCTGCCAAATTTCAAACGAAATGAACCCTATTGAAGAAAGTTATCCACCTCAGCGGCATCGAACCATGGTCCCGAGAAACGAAATTTCAACGCTTCGATATTTGTATCTAATAAATTCATGCTCAAATTTCACTGAAAATCTTTGTTTACATTTCTATCGGCAACCTGTGACGACTTGTGTTGAAGTGCAACGAAAGATAACTCTTCCTTCCCAGACCCCGATTTTAGATGAATTTAATTTACATTTTCTTTCAGTTTGTTTATTTCCCGACTTGGCTGAAATACATGACTGGCCTTAATTCAGTTCCGATTTTCCGTACTTGTAATCCACGAATGCATGACAGTTAATAGATTTATAAGCACGTGCATTTCAAATCACAGGGAGAATTCGCATCAGCTGAGCAAAAGTGACGTTCCCACACCTTCAAATACCCGCCGGCGACCAGAGTTTGACCTGGCCTGTTGATTTCTTAGTCAACGCTATCCGGCCACATTGTTTACAAGCAGCACTGATTTTTATGAATAAACTGGTGAACAAATACTGCCCTCCCAACCAATCGCTAAGCCCCTATCTATTCTAAAGGTTCCTCAGCGTTGGGTATCAATTTTAGATGGACAGAAGAACGCTTCATCTCTTCTTTCTATCATCATCCAAATTGACTACACAACTCAACAAATTTTACCTTCTAACAGATAACAAGCGAAATAGCGTAGTGGCAACACTCTCGCCTAGGAATCCAAGGGTACTCGGATCGATACCACTGTGCGGAACCGATTTTTTTTTTTCGTAAATTGATTTTTCTCTAATTTCTCAATAATTATCAACATTTTCGGGAATTTTTTTGAATCATTATGGAAGGTGGAAAGGCCTCTAATTGTTCCGTGAACAATTAGTCTACTAGTTATTATTATTAGGTCTTTCCACCTTTCAGGTGAAAGACCTTTTGTTTTTCTTATGTTTTTAGGTCTTTCCACCTTTCAGGTGAAAGACCTTTTGTATTTCTTATGTTTTTTATTAGGTCTTTCCACCTTTCAGGTGAAAGACCTTTTGTTTTTCTTATGTTTTTTATTATTATTATTATTATTATTATTATTTTTTTTCTTCTCTTTTTTTCCAGGGACAGCTTTTTTGTTTCAAGAGATATTGAAGCAATTTTTTCTTTATGTGACTGGCCATTAAAAGTTATGGTACCAAATGACCCTTTGGTTGATCACTCCCAGAACTTACAAAGTTTTTGCCCTTTGTGTACGAAGTGATTGTTATCGCTACTCCTCTGAAACCATAAGAGATAGAGACTTGAAACTTTTATTAACGTCTGTAGTACACTTAGACGCTCTTTCAATCTATTCATACCGAAAGGTTCCGAGACCCCCTTCTATCAGTTATTGCCCCTGAAAGTATTTCAATTTCCATAAAATCACTTCCAACTTTTTGACTATTTGTCATAGAGACTTCGGACCACTTGGGATGGAAGCGTCGTCCTTGGCCGATATAAATGACGTAAAGGTCAAAGGTCAAGGTCATTTGAAAATCTGTGTATTCATGAGTTTTCGTATCTCTGTTGTTTAGGGTGATATAGAGAAATTTGATCAAGGATGTAGTAGGACGTCTTAAGACATTTCAAAATGTAGCCCTTCAGCTCCCATCTTGTAATAGTTAGTGAGTAATTGCCCCTTTTGTACGAAATGCTTGTTATCGCTACTCCTCTGAAACCAAAACAGGTAGAGACTTGAAACGTTTACCAATGTCTTCATTACACTTAGAAGTTTCTTCAATCTATTGATCCCAAAAGGGTCCGACGTCCCTTTCTGGCAGTAATTCCCCTTTCAATTTCATTGATTTCACAAACACAATAGAAATAAACACACACCCCCCCCCCCTCCCTCTTTTTTCTAATGTTTGACCTTGACCTTTGACCTTTGACCTTGACCTTTTACCTCTTAAAACTGGTGTGTTATAAGTATGTGCAACATCTATAACATCAGATTCATTTATATGTACAAATAGGTCTTTCAAACACAACCCACCCCCCCCCTCCCTTTATTTTTAGGTTTGATCTTGACCTTTGACATGACCTGGACCTTGACCTTAAAGGACTGATGCGTTTCAAGTATATTTAACACATACATTTCAGATTCATTTATATGTGCAATAAGCTCTTTAAAACAACCAAAACACCCCCCCCCCCCTTATTTTTAGGTTTGACCTTGACCTTTGACCTTGACATTTGACCTTGACCTTTGACCTCTTAGAACGGGTGTGCTATAAGTATCTGCAACATCTATAATATCAGATTCATTTATATGTACGAATAGCTCTTTCAAACACGAATTCACCAACACAACCCCCCCCCCCCTTTTTATATTTTTAGGTTTGACCTTGACCTTTGACCTGACCTTGACCTTTGACCTTGACCTTTAAGGACCTGATGCGTTACAAGTATATTTAACATATACATATCAGATTCATTTATATGTGGAATTAGCTCTTTAACCACCCCCCCTTATTTTTAGGTTTGACCTTGACCTTTGACCTTGACCTTTGACCTTTGACCTTGATCTTTGACCTTGACTTCTTAGAACTAATGAGTAATAAGTGTATGCAACATATATATCAGATTTAGTTATATGAACAATTTGCCCCCCCCCCCTCTTCTTTTATACAAGGATTGAATTCTTATATGAACATGACCCTCGATATTTGAACTTGAAATTCAATATTCCTTTTTAAAATAAAACCTAAAAAAGTGTTACAACCGTTTGTCAGAATTTTTTGAAAAGGTGAAACACTGTCTGCCATTTGACTCCAGACCGCGTTTTAGACTACGCCTCCAAATAAAAATTCCAGCTCCAGTAAAACTCTGTAGAACTCGGCGAAAATTCATGGGACTGTTTCTCACACCTGAATCTAATTGCCTGCCAAATTTCAAACGAAATGAACCCTATTTAAGAAAGTTATCCACCTCAGCGGCATCGAACCATCGTCCCGAGAAACGAAATTTCAACGCTTCGATATTTGTATCTAATAAATTCACGCTCAAATTTCACTGAAAATCTTTGTTTACATTTCTATCGGCAACCTGTGACGACTTGTGTTGAAGTGCAACGAAAGATAACTCTTCCTTCCCAGACCCCGATTTTAGATGAATTTAATTTACATTTTCTTTCAGTTTGTTTATTTCCCGACTTGGCTGAAATACATGACTGGCCTTAATTCAGTTCCGATTTTCCGTACTTGTAATCCACGAATGCATGACAGTTAATAGATTTATAAGCACGTGCATTTCAAATCACAGGGAGAATTCGCATCAGCTGAGCAAAAGTGACGTTCCCACACCTTCAAATACCCGCCGGCGACCAGAGTTTGACCTGGCCTGTTGATTTCTTAGTCAACGCTATCCGGCCACATTGTTTACAAGCAGCACTGATTTTTATGAATAAACTGGTGAACAAATACTGCCCTCCCAACCAATCGCTAAGCCCCTATCTATTCTAAAGGTTCCTCAGCGTTGGGTATCAATTTTAGATGGACAGAAGAACGCTTCATCTCTTCTTTCTATCATCATCCAAATTGACTACACAACTCAACAAATTTTACCTTCTAACAGATAACAAGCGAAATAGCGTAGTGGCAACACTCTCGCCTAGGAATCCAAGGGTACTCGGATCGATACCACTGTGCGGAACCGATTTTTTTTTTTTTACTTTTTTTTTCTTCGTAAATTGATTTTTCTCTAATTACTCAATAATTATCAACATTTTCGGGAATTTTTTTGAATCATTATGGAAGGTGGAAAGGCCTCTAATTGTTCCGTGAACAATTAGTCTACTAGTTATTCTTATAATTTTTCTTTTCTATTTTCCTTGGGACAACTTTTTTATTTCAAGAGATATTGAAACAATTTTTTCTTTATGTTATTGGCCATTAAAAGTTATGGTACCAAATGACCCTTTGCTTGATCACTCCCAGAACTTACAAAGTTATTGCCCTTGTGTACGAAAAGCTTGTTATCGCTACTCCTCTGCAACCATAAGAGATAGAGACTTGGAACGTTTACCAATGTCTTCAGTACACTTAGAGGGTTCTTCAATCTACTAATACCGAAAGGATCCGAGCCACCCTTCTGTCAGTTATTGCCCCTGAAAGTATTTGAATTTCCATAAAATCACTTCCAACTTTTTTATTATTTATCATAGAGACTTCGGACCACTTGGGATGGAAGAGTCTACCTTGGCCAAACAAAATGACATAAAGGTCAAAGGTCAAGGTCATTTGGAAATCTCTTAATTAATGAGTTTTTCTATCTCTTTTGTTTAGGATGGTAGAGAAAAAGTTTTTCATGGATGTAGTAGAACATCTTAAGACATTTCAAAATATAAACCTTTAACCCTTACCATGTAACAATTATAGAGTTATTGCCCCTATTGTACAAAATGCTTGTTATCGCTACTCCTCATTAACCGTTAGAGATAGAGACTTGAAACTTTTACTAATGTATTCAGTATACTTAGGCGCTTCTTCAATCTATTCATACCGAAAGGGTCCAAAGTCCCTTTCTAGCAGTTATTGCCCCTGAAAGTTTCGAACATTCAATAAAAACACAAATAACTTTTGAATCAATAATCATAGATACATCGGACCACTTGGTATTGAAGCGTCTACCTTGTCAGATGAAAATGACATAAAGGTCAAAGGTCAAGGTCGTCAAGCAATAAAAAATTGCAAACTTAATCGTTTGACACTTTTTTAAATGAAGTAACGCAGAAGAAATATGTTATTCTATTGAAGCAATCTTATTTCAAACATAAAAAAACAGTGAGGTGGAAAGACCTCTAATTGTTCGAGAACAATTAGTCTACTAGTTTATTATTATTTTTCTCCTCTATTTTCCACGGGAAAACTTTTTTATTTCAAGAGATATTGAAACAAATTTTTCTTTATGTGATTGAACATTAAAAGTTATGGTACCAAATGACCCTGTGTCTAATGACCCCAAGGACTTAAAAAGTTATTGCCCTTGTATACGAAAAGCTTGTTATCGCTACTCCTCTGAAACCATAAGAGATAGAGACTTGAAACTTTTACTAACGTCTGTAGTTCACTTAGACGCTCTTTCAATCTATTCATACCGAAAGGTTCCGAGACCCCCTTCTATCAGTTATTGCCCCTGAAAGTATTTCAATTTCCATAAAATCACTTCTAACTTTTTTACTATTTGTCATAGAGACTTTGGACCACTTGCGATGGAAGCGTCTTCCTTGGCCGATCAAAATGACGTAAAGGTCAAAGGTCAAGGTCATCTGTAAATCTGTGTATTCATGAGTTTTCGCATCTCTTTTGTTTAGGGTGATATAGAGAAATTTTATCAAGGATGTAGTAGGACGTCTTAAGACATTTCAAAATGTAGCCCTTCAGCTCCCATCTTGTAATAGTTAGCGAGTTATTGCCCCTTTTGTACGAAACGCTTGTTATCGCTACTCCTCTGAAACCATAACAGGTAGAGACTTGAAACTTTGACCAATGTCTTCAGCACACTTAGAAGTTTCTTCAATCTATTGATCCCAAAAGGGTCCAACGTGCCCTTCTGGCAGTAATTCCCCTTTGAATTTCATTGATTTCACAAACACATTAGAAATAACCCCCCCCCCCTCTTTTTCTGTTAAATGTGTGACCTTGACCTTTGACCTTGACCTTTGACCTTAACCCTTGACATCTTATGACTGGTGTGTTATAAGTATCCGCAACATCTATAATATCAGATTCATTTATATGTACAAAAAGCTCTTTTAAACACGAATTCACACTCCCATCCCTTATATTTTTAGGTTTGACCTTGACCTTCGACCTTGACCTTTGACCTGACCATGACCTTTGACCTTGACCTTAAAGGACTGATGCGTTACAAGTATATTTTACATATACATTTCAGATTCATTTATATGTGCAATAAGCTCTTTAAAACCACCACACCCCCCCCCCTTATTTTTAGGTTTGACCTTGACCCTTGACCTTGACCTTTGACCTGACCTTGACCTTTGACCTCTTAGAACAAATGAGTAATAAGTGTATGCAACATATATATCAGGTTCAGTTATATGAACAATTTGCCCCCCCCCCTTTCTTTTATACAAGGATTGATTTCTTATATGAACATGACCTTCGATATTTGAACTTGAAATTTGATATTCCTTTTTAAAATAAAACCTTAAAAAAGTGTTACAACTGTTTGTCAGAATTTTTTAAAAAGGTGAAACACTGCCTGCCATTTGACTCCAGACCGCGTTTTAGACTACGCCTCCAAATAAAAATTCCAGCTCCAGTAAAACTCTGTAGAACTTGGCGAAAATTCATGGGACTGTTCCTCACACCTGAATCTAATTGCCTGCCAAATTTCAAACGAAATGAACCCTATTGAAGAAAGTTATCCACCTCAGCGGCATCGAACCATGGTCCCGAGAAACGAAATTTCAACGCTTCGATATTTGTATCTAATAAATTCATGCTCAAATTTCACTG
Organism: Magallana gigas; assembly: GCF_963853765.1. NCBI lineage: Eukaryota > Metazoa > Mollusca > Bivalvia > Ostreida > Ostreidae > Magallana > Magallana gigas. The sequence continues at coordinate 67 of NW_027062572.1, read as the reverse complement.
AAAATCTTTGTTTACATTTCTATCGGCAACCTGTGACGACTTGTGTTGAAGTGCAACGAAAGATAAC
>NW_027062571.1:0-36893 GCF_963853765.1 Magallana gigas | reverse complement strand
TTGAAACTCCCGATCCTTTCACTCAATTTTAAATAAAAACTCATGTAAATGTACATCGGACCTCATTCTTATTGTCGGCCAAATCTTAAGCAGAATGAACAATTTATAATTAAAATCCTGAAATCAAACAGCACGTATTGATTGTACGGGGAATCAAAATGTACACAGTGCACGGGATGTAAGCAAACGTATAACTATTCAGATGCATGTATATTTTTGGTATTTTGTTAAATCAGAAAAGATATGCATTATTTCTGAATGTTGAAACTGTGAAAATTACAGTCATCGATTTTATACTGAATAAATTTACATGTTACGTGTTTCGTCATTTCTTCATTTATCAAGCATAATTATATCAATCCCATTTAATTCAAACAGTAGATTATCCTTGTAAACGACGTGAAAAAAACTTTTAAAGCAGAAATACATGTGCAGAATGCATAACTAATTGTTTATCGACATCCTTGCGTTGGTGTAAACTGAACCCGCGATTTCTACTTTCGGTTTGCTTTCCGATCGCAGCTTTTGAAACTGACATGTTCCCCACTGTTCAATCAATTACTAACATTATTTAGACCTGACCTTTCTATTTATGTCCTTACCGTGGCATTAACACACTCTCACGTCCATGAATTAAGTGGTTTTGATTGCACTCTCTGCATGGTCAATGAAATTCGTACGCGCGAACCCAAAGGTGCGTTCCAATCCCACCTCAGACAACATTATTCAACTCATTGTCTACCACTCTTAAACGCCATGCACATAACGATTTTTGTAGAAGATTGTGCAGGATTTGGTATCACTAGATACGACCTCGTTACGAGTAACGAGTAGGTCTTCCGTCCGATTTTTTTTTTTTTAGATAAAATGATACCATGAGATATCGATACAATTCCAAAATTACCCCCCCCCCCCCAAAAAAAAAAAATTTGAAGATAAAGAATAAAAACCCTAATTACGTCAGACATGGGCCTGACGATGACTCTTTCAAACCGATAATGTAGAGATCAACAACTTTGATTTTTATAATGCATAACAAAATATTTATCGTTTTCAAGTTATTCGTAATAGAACTTACGAGTCTCTTGGTCCCTAATTTAAGAGGCCAGCCCCTTTTTCTTGATTTTATTGGATAGAACTTTTGATTCTCTACTACTTTTGTTCTATATGTCTTGTCAAAATATCAACTGATAAAAAGATACTGATCAAAACATATGGAAATTTTGATTCGAAATCTGTACCCCATTTTTGTGCCTATGCGAGCTCCAAGGAATAGCGCCACTGGTGCAAAACAACTAAATAGTGCACAACTTCAAACCATGCTCTACCTATCCTGAAAATTTCAAAGTCATATCTCTTATAGTTTCTGAGATCAACTCTGCACAAAATTGGCCGTAAAAAATTACAAAATCGACCGTAAATCCGGACCGGAAGTGACGACGACAAAAAGTTCAAAAACATATAAAATTCAGATAATTTCCCATCATCTGTGAAAAAATTGTTCAGATCGGTTGAGTAGTTTTCGAGAAATCGCGTGCACAAAATTTGGAAAAAAAAAAAAATAATAAACAGTACGAAAACAATAAGGTCTTCCGTTGGAAACGGAAGACCTTAATAAGGTAAAATATTGAAATCACGCGTTCTTCGTTTTCTCGCACAGTTTAAAAGTGAAGCTTTCCATATTTCATCTATATAATGATTAACGTTATGCGCAGACCTAGAAAGGGTCTTTGGAATAAAACTGCCAAAAATTAAGGGTTTTAGAGGGGGCTAACCCCCCCCCCCCCCCAAAAAAAAAAAAAAAAAATTAAAATTTTTTTTTTAAAAAAAGTTGTAACTTTTATACTATTCATCTGATTTTTAAAATCTTTTCGGTTTATTGTACAGAGGAGAGAATACAATTTAAAAAATGTGGTCCGGGGGTTACTTTTTGACACCTTTTAGGAGTTTAAGGCGACTAAAAATGACTATTGAATCTTCAGCTGCCGTGTATGGCTTGATCTGTAGGGAAAAAATTTGAAACTCCCGATCCTTTCACTCAATTTTAAATAAAAACTCATGTAAATGTACATCGGACCTCATTCTTATTGTCGGCCAAATCTTAAGCAGAATGAACAATTTATAATTAAAATCCTGAAATCAAACAGCACGTATTGATTGTACGGGGAATCAAAATGTACACAGTGCACGGGATGTAAGCAAACGTATAACTATTCAGATGCATGTATATTTTTGGTATTTTGTTAAATCAGAAAAGATATGCATTATTTCTGAATGTTGAAACTGTGAAAATTACAGTCATCGATTTTATACTGAATAAATTTACATGTTACGTGTTTCGTCATTTCTTCATTTATCAAGCATAATTATATCAATCCCATTTAATTCAAACAGTAGATTATCCTTGTAAACGACGTGAAAAAAACTTTTAAAGCAGAAATACATGTGCAGAATGCATAACTAATTGTTTATCGACATCCTTGCGTTGGTGTAAACTGAACCCGCGATTTCTACTTTCGGTTTGCTTTCCGATCGCAGCTTTTGAAACTGACATGTTCCCCACTGTTCAATCAATTACTAACATTATTTAGACCTGACCTTTCTATTTATGTCCTTACCGTGGCATTAACACACTCTCACGTCCATGAATTAAGTGGTTTTGATTGCACTCTCTGCATGGTCAATGAAATTCGTACGCGCGAACCCAAAGGTGCGTTCCAATCCCACCTCAGACAACATTATTCAACTCATTGTCTACCACTCTTAAACGCCATGCACATAACGATTTTTGTAGAAGATTGTGCAGGATTTGGTATCACTAGATACGACCTCGTTACGAGTAACGAGTAGGTCTTCCGTCCGATTTTTTTTTTTTTAGATAAAATGATACCATGAGATATCGATACAATTCCAAAATTACCCCCCCCCCCCCAAAAAAAAAAAATTTGAAGATAAAGAATAAAAACCCTAATTACGTCAGACATGGGCCTGACGATGACTCTTTCAAACCGATAATGTAGAGATCAACAACTTTGATTTTTATAATGCATAACAAAATATTTATCGTTTTCAAGTTATTCGTAATAGAACTTACGAGTCTCTTGGTCCCTAATTTAAGAGGCCAGCCCCTTTTTCTTGATTTTATTGGATAGAACTTTTGATTCTCTACTACTTTTGTTCTATATGTCTTGTCAAAATATCAACTGATAAAAAGATACTGATCAAAACATATGGAAATTTTGATTCGAAATCTGTACCCCATTTTTGTGCCTATGCGAGCTCCAAGGAATAGCGCCACTGGTGCAAAACAACTAAATAGTGCACAACTTCAAACCATGCTCTACCTATCCTGAAAATTTCAAAGTCATATCTCTTATAGTTTCTGAGATCAACTCTGCACAAAATTGGCCGTAAAAAATTACAAAATCGACCGTAAATCCGGACCGGAAGTGACGACGACAAAAAGTTCAAAAACATATAAAATTCAGATAATTTCCCATCATCTGTGAAAAAATTGTTCAGATCGGTTGAGTAGTTTTCGAGAAATCGCGTGCACAAAATTTGGAAAAAAAAAAAAATAATAAACAGTACGAAAACAATAAGGTCTTCCGTTGGAAACGGAAGACCTTAATAAGGTAAAATATTGAAATCACGCGTTCTTCGTTTTCTCGCACAGTTTAAAAGTGAAGCTTTCCATATTTCATCTATATAATGATTAACGTTATGCGCAGACCTAGAAAGGGTCTTTGGAATAAAACTGCCAAAAATTAAGGGTTTTAGAGGGGGCTTACCCCCCCCCCCCCCAAAAAAAAAAAAAAAAAAATTAAAATTTTTTTTTTAAAAAAAGTTGTAACTTTTATACTATTCATCTGATTTTTAAAATCTTTTCGGTTTATTGTACAGAGGAGAGAATACAATTTAAAAAATGTGGTCCGGGGGTTACTTTTTGACACCTTTTAGGAGTTTAAGGCGACTAAAAATGACTATTGAATCTTCAGCTGCCGTGTATGGCTTGATCTGTAGGGAAAAAATTTGAAACTCCCGATCCTTTCACTCAATTTTAAATAAAAACTCATGTAAATGTACATCGGACCTCATTCTTATTGTCGGCCAAATCTTAAGCAGAATGAACAATTTATAATTAAAATCCTGAAATCAAACAGCACGTATTGATTGTACGGGGAATCAAAATGTACACAGTGCACGGGATGTAAGCAAACGTATAACTATTCAGATGCATGTATATTTTTGGTATTTTGTTAAATCAGAAAAGATATGCATTATTTCTGAATGTTGAAACTGTGAAAATTACAGTCATCGATTTTATACTGAATAAATTTACATGTTACGTGTTTCGTCATTTCTTCATTTATCAAGCATAATTATATCAATCCCATTTAATTCAAACAGTAGATTATCCTTGTAAACGACGTGAAAAAAACTTTTAAAGCAGAAATACATGTGCAGAATGCATAACTAATTGTTTATCGACATCCTTGCGTTGGTGTAAACTGAACCCGCGATTTCTACTTTCGGTTTGCTTTCCGATCGCAGCTTTTGAAACTGACATGTTCCCCACTGTTCAATCAATTACTAACATTATTTAGACCTGACCTTTCTATTTATGTCCTTACCGTGGCATTAACACACTCTCACGTCCATGAATTAAGTGGTTTTGATTGCACTCTCTGCATGGTCAATGAAATTCGTACGCGCGAACCCAAAGGTGCGTTCCAATCCCACCTCAGACAACATTATTCAACTCATTGTCTACCACTCTTAAACGCCATGCACATAACGATTTTTGTAGAAGATTGTGCAGGATTTGGTATCACTAGATACGACCTCGTTACGAGTAACGAGTAGGTCTTCCGTCCGATTTTTTTTTTTTTAGATAAAATGATACCATGAGATATCGATACAATTCCAAAATTACCCCCCCCCCCCCAAAAAAAAAAAATTTGAAGATAAAGAATAAAAACCCTAATTACGTCAGACATGGGCCTGACGATGACTCTTTCAAACCGATAATGTAGAGATCAACAACTTTGATTTTTATAATGCATAACAAAATATTTATCGTTTTCAAGTTATTCGTAATAGAACTTACGAGTCTCTTGGTCCCTAATTTAAGAGGCCAGCCCCTTTTTCTTGATTTTATTGGATAGAACTTTTGATTCTCTACTACTTTTGTTCTATATGTCTTGTCAAAATATCAACTGATAAAAAGATACTGATCAAAACATATGGAAATTTTGATTCGAAATCTGTACCCCATTTTTGTGCCTATGCGAGCTCCAAGGAATAGCGCCACTGGTGCAAAACAACTAAATAGTGCACAACTTCAAACCATGCTCTACCTATCCTGAAAATTTCAAAGTCATATCTCTTATAGTTTCTGAGATCAACTCTGCACAAAATTGGCCGTAAAAAATTACAAAATCGACCGTAAATCCGGACCGGAAGTGACGACGACAAAAAGTTCAAAAACATATAAAATTCAGATAATTTCCCATCATCTGTGAAAAAATTGTTCAGATCGGTTGAGTAGTTTTCGAGAAATCGCGTGCACAAAATTTGGAAAAAAAAAAAAATAATAAACAGTACGAAAACAATAAGGTCTTCCGTTGGAAACGGAAGACCTTAATAAGGTAAAATATTGAAATCACGCGTTCTTCGTTTTCTCGCACAGTTTAAAAGTGAAGCTTTCCATATTTCATCTATATAATGATTAACGTTATGCGCAGACCTAGAAAGGGTCTTTGGAATAAAACTGCCAAAAATTAAGGGTTTTAGAGGGGGCTAACCCCCCCCCCCCCCAAAAAAAAAAAAAAAAAATTAAAATTTTTTTTTTAAAAAAAGTTGTAACTTTTATACTATTCATCTGATTTTTAAAATCTTTTCGGTTTATTGTACAGAGGAGAGAATACAATTTAAAAAATGTGGTCCGGGGGTTACTTTTTGACACCTTTTAGGAGTTTAAGGCGACTAAAAATGACTATTGAATCTTCAGCTGCCGTGTATGGCTTGATCTGTAGGGAAAAAATTTGAAACTCCCGATCCTTTCACTCAATTTTAAATAAAAACTCATGTAAATGTACATCGGACCTCATTCTTATTGTCGGCCAAATCTTAAGCAGAATGAACAATTTATAATTAAAATCCTGAAATCAAACAGCACGTATTGATTGTACGGGGAATCAAAATGTACACAGTGCACGGGATGTAAGCAAACGTATAACTATTCAGATGCATGTATATTTTTGGTATTTTGTTAAATCAGAAAAGATATGCATTATTTCTGAATGTTGAAACTGTGAAAATTACAGTCATCGATTTTATACTGAATAAATTTACATGTTACGTGTTTCGTCATTTCTTCATTTATCAAGCATAATTATATCAATCCCATTTAATTCAAACAGTAGATTATCCTTGTAAACGACGTGAAAAAAACTTTTAAAGCAGAAATACATGTGCAGAATGCATAACTAATTGTTTATCGACATCCTTGCGTTGGTGTAAACTGAACCCGCGATTTCTACTTTCGGTTTGCTTTCCGATCGCAGCTTTTGAAACTGACATGTTCCCCACTGTTCAATCAATTACTAACATTATTTAGACCTGACCTTTCTATTTATGTCCTTACCGTGGCATTAACACACTCTCACGTCCATGAATTAAGTGGTTTTGATTGCACTCTCTGCATGGTCAATGAAATTCGTACGCGCGAACCCAAAGGTGCGTTCCAATCCCACCTCAGACAACATTATTCAACTCATTGTCTACCACTCTTAAACGCCATGCACATAACGATTTTTGTAGAAGATTGTGCAGGATTTGGTATCACTAGATACGACCTCGTTACGAGTAACGAGTAGGTCTTCCGTCCGATTTTTTTTTTTTTAGATAAAATGATACCATGAGATATCGATACAATTCCAAAATTACCCCCCCCCCCCCAAAAAAAAAAAATTTGAAGATAAAGAATAAAAACCCTAATTACGTCAGACATGGGCCTGACGATGACTCTTTCAAACCGATAATGTAGAGATCAACAACTTTGATTTTTATAATGCATAACAAAATATTTATCGTTTTCAAGTTATTCGTAATAGAACTTACGAGTCTCTTGGTCCCTAATTTAAGAGGCCAGCCCCTTTTTCTTGATTTTATTGGATAGAACTTTTGATTCTCTACTACTTTTGTTCTATATGTCTTGTCAAAATATCAACTGATAAAAAGATACTGATCAAAACATATGGAAATTTTGATTCGAAATCTGTACCCCATTTTTGTGCCTATGCGAGCTCCAAGGAATAGCGCCACTGGTGCAAAACAACTAAATAGTGCACAACTTCAAACCATGCTCTACCTATCCTGAAAATTTCAAAGTCATATCTCTTATAGTTTCTGAGATCAACTCTGCACAAAATTGGCCGTAAAAAATTACAAAATCGACCGTAAATCCGGACCGGAAGTGACGACGACAAAAAGTTCAAAAACATATAAAATTCAGATAATTTCCCATCATCTGTGAAAAAATTGTTCAGATCGGTTGAGTAGTTTTCGAGAAATCGCGTGCACAAAATTTGGAAAAAAAAAAAAATAATAAACAGTACGAAAACAATAAGGTCTTCCGTTGGAAACGGAAGACCTTAATAAGGTAAAATATTGAAATCACGCGTTCTTCGTTTTCTCGCACAGTTTAAAAGTGAAGCTTTCCATATTTCATCTATATAATGATTAACGTTATGCGCAGACCTAGAAAGGGTCTTTGGAATAAAACTGCCAAAAATTAAGGGTTTTAGAGGGGGCTTAACCCCCCCCCCCCCCAAAAAAAAAAAAAAAAAATTAAAATTTTTTTTTTAAAAAAAGTTGTAACTTTTATACTATTCATCTGATTTTTAAAATCTTTTCGGTTTATTGTACAGAGGAGAGAATACAATTTAAAAAATGTGGTCCGGGGGTTACTTTTTGACACCTTTTAGGAGTTTAAGGCGACTAAAAATGACTATTGAATCTTCAGCTGCCGTGTATGGCTTGATCTGTAGGGAAAAAATTTGAAACTCCCGATCCTTTCACTCAATTTTAAATAAAAACTCATGTAAATGTACATCGGACCTCATTCTTATTGTCGGCCAAATCTTAAGCAGAATGAACAATTTATAATTAAAATCCTGAAATCAAACAGCACGTATTGATTGTACGGGGAATCAAAATGTACACAGTGCACGGGATGTAAGCAAACGTATAACTATTCAGATGCATGTATATTTTTGGTATTTTGTTAAATCAGAAAAGATATGCATTATTTCTGAATGTTGAAACTGTGAAAATTACAGTCATCGATTTTATACTGAATAAATTTACATGTTACGTGTTTCGTCATTTCTTCATTTATCAAGCATAATTATATCAATCCCATTTAATTCAAACAGTAGATTATCCTTGTAAACGACGTGAAAAAAACTTTTAAAGCAGAAATACATGTGCAGAATGCATAACTAATTGTTTATCGACATCCTTGCGTTGGTGTAAACTGAACCCGCGATTTCTACTTTCGGTTTGCTTTCCGATCGCAGCTTTTGAAACTGACATGTTCCCCACTGTTCAATCAATTACTAACATTATTTAGACCTGACCTTTCTATTTATGTCCTTACCGTGGCATTAACACACTCTCACGTCCATGAATTAAGTGGTTTTGATTGCACTCTCTGCATGGTCAATGAAATTCGTACGCGCGAACCCAAAGGTGCGTTCCAATCCCACCTCAGACAACATTATTCAACTCATTGTCTACCACTCTTAAACGCCATGCACATAACGATTTTTGTAGAAGATTGTGCAGGATTTGGTATCACTAGATACGACCTCGTTACGAGTAACGAGTAGGTCTTCCGTCCGATTTTTTTTTTTTTAGATAAAATGATACCATGAGATATCGATACAATTCCAAAATTACCCCCCCCCCCCCAAAAAAAAAAAATTTGAAGATAAAGAATAAAAACCCTAATTACGTCAGACATGGGCCTGACGATGACTCTTTCAAACCGATAATGTAGAGATCAACAACTTTGATTTTTATAATGCATAACAAAATATTTATCGTTTTCAAGTTATTCGTAATAGAACTTACGAGTCTCTTGGTCCCTAATTTAAGAGGCCAGCCCCTTTTTCTTGATTTTATTGGATAGAACTTTTGATTCTCTACTACTTTTGTTCTATATGTCTTGTCAAAATATCAACTGATAAAAAGATACTGATCAAAACATATGGAAATTTTGATTCGAAATCTGTACCCCATTTTTGTGCCTATGCGAGCTCCAAGGAATAGCGCCACTGGTGCAAAACAACTAAATAGTGCACAACTTCAAACCATGCTCTACCTATCCTGAAAATTTCAAAGTCATATCTCTTATAGTTTCTGAGATCAACTCTGCACAAAATTGGCCGTAAAAAATTACAAAATCGACCGTAAATCCGGACCGGAAGTGACGACGACAAAAAGTTCAAAAACATATAAAATTCAGATAATTTCCCATCATCTGTGAAAAAATTGTTCAGATCGGTTGAGTAGTTTTCGAGAAATCGCGTGCACAAAATTTGGAAAAAAAAAAAAATAATAAACAGTACGAAAACAATAAGGTCTTCCGTTGGAAACGGAAGACCTTAATAAGGTAAAATATTGAAATCACGCGTTCTTCGTTTTCTCGCACAGTTTAAAAGTGAAGCTTTCCATATTTCATCTATATAATGATTAACGTTATGCGCAGACCTAGAAAGGGTCTTTGGAATAAAACTGCCAAAAATTAAGGGTTTTAGAGGGGGCTAACCCCCCCCCCCCCCAAAAAAAAAAAAAAAAAATTAAAATTTTTTTTTTAAAAAAAGTTGTAACTTTTATACTATTCATCTGATTTTTAAAATCTTTTCGGTTTATTGTACAGAGGAGAGAATACAATTTAAAAAATGTGGTCCGGGGGTTACTTTTTGACACCTTTTAGGAGTTTAAGGCGACTAAAAATGACTATTGAATCTTCAGCTGCCGTGTATGGCTTGATCTGTAGGGAAAAAATTTGAAACTCCCGATCCTTTCACTCAATTTTAAATAAAAACTCATGTAAATGTACATCGGACCTCATTCTTATTGTCGGCCAAATCTTAAGCAGAATGAACAATTTATAATTAAAATCCTGAAATCAAACAGCACGTATTGATTGTACGGGGAATCAAAATGTACACAGTGCACGGGATGTAAGCAAACGTATAACTATTCAGATGCATGTATATTTTTGGTATTTTGTTAAATCAGAAAAGATATGCATTATTTCTGAATGTTGAAACTGTGAAAATTACAGTCATCGATTTTATACTGAATAAATTTACATGTTACGTGTTTCGTCATTTCTTCATTTATCAAGCATAATTATATCAATCCCATTTAATTCAAACAGTAGATTATCCTTGTAAACGACGTGAAAAAAACTTTTAAAGCAGAAATACATGTGCAGAATGCATAACTAATTGTTTATCGACATCCTTGCGTTGGTGTAAACTGAACCCGCGATTTCTACTTTCGGTTTGCTTTCCGATCGCAGCTTTTGAAACTGACATGTTCCCCACTGTTCAATCAATTACTAACATTATTTAGACCTGACCTTTCTATTTATGTCCTTACCGTGGCATTAACACACTCTCACGTCCATGAATTAAGTGGTTTTGATTGCACTCTCTGCATGGTCAATGAAATTCGTACGCGCGAACCCAAAGGTGCGTTCCAATCCCACCTCAGACAACATTATTCAACTCATTGTCTACCACTCTTAAACGCCATGCACATAACGATTTTTGTAGAAGATTGTGCAGGATTTGGTATCACTAGATACGACCTCGTTACGAGTAACGAGTAGGTCTTCCGTCCGATTTTTTTTTTTTTAGATAAAATGATACCATGAGATATCGATACAATTCCAAAATTACCCCCCCCCCCCCAAAAAAAAAAAATTTGAAGATAAAGAATAAAAACCCTAATTACGTCAGACATGGGCCTGACGATGACTCTTTCAAACCGATAATGTAGAGATCAACAACTTTGATTTTTATAATGCATAACAAAATATTTATCGTTTTCAAGTTATTCGTAATAGAACTTACGAGTCTCTTGGTCCCTAATTTAAGAGGCCAGCCCCTTTTTCTTGATTTTATTGGATAGAACTTTTGATTCTCTACTACTTTTGTTCTATATGTCTTGTCAAAATATCAACTGATAAAAAGATACTGATCAAAACATATGGAAATTTTGATTCGAAATCTGTACCCCATTTTTGTGCCTATGCGAGCTCCAAGGAATAGCGCCACTGGTGCAAAACAACTAAATAGTGCACAACTTCAAACCATGCTCTACCTATCCTGAAAATTTCAAAGTCATATCTCTTATAGTTTCTGAGATCAACTCTGCACAAAATTGGCCGTAAAAAATTACAAAATCGACCGTAAATCCGGACCGGAAGTGACGACGACAAAAAGTTCAAAAACATATAAAATTCAGATAATTTCCCATCATCTGTGAAAAAATTGTTCAGATCGGTTGAGTAGTTTTCGAGAAATCGCGTGCACAAAATTTGGAAAAAAAAAAAAATAATAAACAGTACGAAAACAATAAGGTCTTCCGTTGGAAACGGAAGACCTTAATAAGGTAAAATATTGAAATCACGCGTTCTTCGTTTTCTCGCACAGTTTAAAAGTGAAGCTTTCCATATTTCATCTATATAATGATTAACGTTATGCGCAGACCTAGAAAGGGTCTTTGGAATAAAACTGCCAAAAATTAAGGGTTTTAGAGGGGGCTAACCCCCCCCCCCCCCAAAAAAAAAAAAAAAAAAATTAAAATTTTTTTTTTAAAAAAAGTTGTAACTTTTATACTATTCATCTGATTTTTAAAATCTTTTCGGTTTATTGTACAGAGGAGAGAATACAATTTAAAAAATGTGGTCCGGGGGTTACTTTTTGACACCTTTTAGGAGTTTAAGGCGACTAAAAATGACTATTGAATCTTCAGCTGCCGTGTATGGCTTGATCTGTAGGGAAAAAATTTGAAACTCCCGATCCTTTCACTCAATTTTAAATAAAAACTCATGTAAATGTACATCGGACCTCATTCTTATTGTCGGCCAAATCTTAAGCAGAATGAACAATTTATAATTAAAATCCTGAAATCAAACAGCACGTATTGATTGTACGGGGAATCAAAATGTACACAGTGCACGGGATGTAAGCAAACGTATAACTATTCAGATGCATGTATATTTTTGGTATTTTGTTAAATCAGAAAAGATATGCATTATTTCTGAATGTTGAAACTGTGAAAATTACAGTCATCGATTTTATACTGAATAAATTTACATGTTACGTGTTTCGTCATTTCTTCATTTATCAAGCATAATTATATCAATCCCATTTAATTCAAACAGTAGATTATCCTTGTAAACGACGTGAAAAAAACTTTTAAAGCAGAAATACATGTGCAGAATGCATAACTAATTGTTTATCGACGACATCCTTGCGTTGGTGTAAACTGAACCCGCGATTTCTACTTTCGGTTTGCTTTCCGATCGCAGCTTTTGAAACTGACATGTTCCCCACTGTTCAATCAATTACTAACATTATTTAGACCTGACCTTTCTATTTATGTCCTTACCGTGGCATTAACACACTCTCACGTCCATGAATTAAGTGGTTTTGATTGCACTCTCTGCATGGTCAATGAAATTCGTACGCGCGAACCCAAAGGTGCGTTCCAATCCCACCTCAGACAACATTATTCAACTCATTGTCTACCACTCTTAAACGCCATGCACATAACGATTTTTGTAGAAGATTGTGCAGGATTTGGTATCACTAGATACGACCTCGTTACGAGTAACGAGTAGGTCTTCCGTCCGATTTTTTTTTTTTTAGATAAAATGATACCATGAGATATCGATACAATTCCAAAATTACCCCCCCCCCCCCAAAAAAAAAAAATTTGAAGATAAAGAATAAAAACCCTAATTACGTCAGACATGGGCCTGACGATGACTCTTTCAAACCGATAATGTAGAGATCAACAACTTTGATTTTTATAATGCATAACAAAATATTTATCGTTTTCAAGTTATTCGTAATAGAACTTACGAGTCTCTTGGTCCCTAATTTAAGAGGCCAGCCCCTTTTTCTTGATTTTATTGGATAGAACTTTTGATTCTCTACTACTTTTGTTCTATATGTCTTGTCAAAATATCAACTGATAAAAAGATACTGATCAAAACATATGGAAATTTTGATTCGAAATCTGTACCCCATTTTTGTGCCTATGCGAGCTCCAAGGAATAGCGCCACTGGTGCAAAACAACTAAATAGTGCACAACTTCAAACCATGCTCTACCTATCCTGAAAATTTCAAAGTCATATCTCTTATAGTTTCTGAGATCAACTCTGCACAAAATTGGCCGTAAAAAATTACAAAATCGACCGTAAATCCGGACCGGAAGTGACGACGACAAAAAGTTCAAAAACATATAAAATTCAGATAATTTCCCATCATCTGTGAAAAAATTGTTCAGATCGGTTGAGTAGTTTTCGAGAAATCGCGTGCACAAAATTTGGAAAAAAAAAAAAATAATAAACAGTACGAAAACAATAAGGTCTTCCGTTGGAAACGGAAGACCTTAATAAGGTAAAATATTGAAATCACGCGTTCTTCGTTTTCTCGCACAGTTTAAAAGTGAAGCTTTCCATATTTCATCTATATAATGATTAACGTTATGCGCAGACCTAGAAAGGGTCTTTGGAATAAAACTGCCAAAAATTAAGGGTTTTAGAGGGGGCTAACCCCCCCCCCCCCCAAAAAAAAAAAAAAAAAATTAAAATTTTTTTTTTAAAAAAAGTTGTAACTTTTATACTATTCATCTGATTTTTAAAATCTTTTCGGTTTATTGTACAGAGGAGAGAATACAATTTAAAAAATGTGGTCCGGGGGTTACTTTTTGACACCTTTTAGGAGTTTAAGGCGACTAAAAATGACTATTGAATCTTCAGCTGCCGTGTATGGCTTGATCTGTAGGGAAAAAATTTGAAACTCCCGATCCTTTCACTCAATTTTAAATAAAAACTCATGTAAATGTACATCGGACCTCATTCTTATTGTCGGCCAAATCTTAAGCAGAATGAACAATTTATAATTAAAATCCTGAAATCAAACAGCACGTATTGATTGTACGGGGAATCAAAATGTACACAGTGCACGGGATGTAAGCAAACGTATAACTATTCAGATGCATGTATATTTTTGGTATTTTGTTAAATCAGAAAAGATATGCATTATTTCTGAATGTTGAAACTGTGAAAATTACAGTCATCGATTTTATACTGAATAAATTTACATGTTACGTGTTTCGTCATTTCTTCATTTATCAAGCATAATTATATCAATCCCATTTAATTCAAACAGTAGATTATCCTTGTAAACGACGTGAAAAAAACTTTTAAAGCAGAAATACATGTGCAGAATGCATAACTAATTGTTTATCGACATCCTTGCGTTGGTGTAAACTGAACCCGCGATTTCTACTTTCGGTTTGCTTTCCGATCGCAGCTTTTGAAACTGACATGTTCCCCACTGTTCAATCAATTACTAACATTATTTAGACCTGACCTTTCTATTTATGTCCTTACCGTGGCATTAACACACTCTCACGTCCATGAATTAAGTGGTTTTGATTGCACTCTCTGCATGGTCAATGAAATTCGTACGCGCGAACCCAAAGGTGCGTTCCAATCCCACCTCAGACAACATTATTCAACTCATTGTCTACCACTCTTAAACGCCATGCACATAACGATTTTTGTAGAAGATTGTGCAGGATTTGGTATCACTAGATACGACCTCGTTACGAGTAACGAGTAGGTCTTCCGTCCGATTTTTTTTTTTTTAGATAAAATGATACCATGAGATATCGATACAATTCCAAAATTACCCCCCCCCCCCCAAAAAAAAAAAATTTGAAGATAAAGAATAAAAACCCTAATTACGTCAGACATGGGCCTGACGATGACTCTTTCAAACCGATAATGTAGAGATCAACAACTTTGATTTTTATAATGCATAACAAAATATTTATCGTTTTCAAGTTATTCGTAATAGAACTTACGAGTCTCTTGGTCCCTAATTTAAGAGGCCAGCCCCTTTTTCTTGATTTTATTGGATAGAACTTTTGATTCTCTACTACTTTTGTTCTATATGTCTTGTCAAAATATCAACTGATAAAAAGATACTGATCAAAACATATGGAAATTTTGATTCGAAATCTGTACCCCATTTTTGTGCCTATGCGAGCTCCAAGGAATAGCGCCACTGGTGCAAAACAACTAAATAGTGCACAACTTCAAACCATGCTCTACCTATCCTGAAAATTTCAAAGTCATATCTCTTATAGTTTCTGAGATCAACTCTGCACAAAATTGGCCGTAAAAAATTACAAAATCGACCGTAAATCCGGACCGGAAGTGACGACGACAAAAAGTTCAAAAACATATAAAATTCAGATAATTTCCCATCATCTGTGAAAAAATTGTTCAGATCGGTTGAGTAGTTTTCGAGAAATCGCGTGCACAAAATTTGGAAAAAAAAAAAAATAATAAACAGTACGAAAACAATAAGGTCTTCCGTTGGAAACGGAAGACCTTAATAAGGTAAAATATTGAAATCACGCGTTCTTCGTTTTCTCGCACAGTTTAAAAGTGAAGCTTTCCATATTTCATCTATATAATGATTAACGTTATGCGCAGACCTAGAAAGGGTCTTTGGAATAAAACTGCCAAAAATTAAGGGTTTTAGAGGGGGCTAACCCCCCCCCCCCCAAAAAAAAAAAAAAAAAATTAAAATTTTTTTTTTAAAAAAAGTTGTAACTTTTATACTATTCATCTGATTTTTAAAATCTTTTCGGTTTATTGTACAGAGGAGAGAATACAATTTAAAAAATGTGGTCCGGGGGTTACTTTTTGACACCTTTTAGGAGTTTAAGGCGACTAAAAATGACTATTGAATCTTCAGCTGCCGTGTATGGCTTGATCTGTAGGGAAAAAATTTGAAACTCCCGATCCTTTCACTCAATTTTAAATAAAAACTCATGTAAATGTACATCGGACCTCATTCTTATTGTCGGCCAAATCTTAAGCAGAATGAACAATTTATAATTAAAATCCTGAAATCAAACAGCACGTATTGATTGTACGGGGAATCAAAATGTACACAGTGCACGGGATGTAAGCAAACGTATAACTATTCAGATGCATGTATATTTTTGGTATTTTGTTAAATCAGAAAAGATATGCATTATTTCTGAATGTTGAAACTGTGAAAATTACAGTCATCGATTTTATACTGAATAAATTTACATGTTACGTGTTTCGTCATTTCTTCATTTATCAAGCATAATTATATCAATCCCATTTAATTCAAACAGTAGATTATCCTTGTAAACGACGTGAAAAAAACTTTTAAAGCAGAAATACATGTGCAGAATGCATAACTAATTGTTTATCGACATCCTTGCGTTGGTGTAAACTGAACCCGCGATTTCTACTTTCGGTTTGCTTTCCGATCGCAGCTTTTGAAACTGACATGTTCCCCACTGTTCAATCAATTACTAACATTATTTAGACCTGACCTTTCTATTTATGTCCTTACCGTGGCATTAACACACTCTCACGTCCATGAATTAAGTGGTTTTGATTGCACTCTCTGCATGGTCAATGAAATTCGTACGCGCGAACCCAAAGGTGCGTTCCAATCCCACCTCAGACAACATTATTCAACTCATTGTCTACCACTCTTAAACGCCATGCACATAACGATTTTTGTAGAAGATTGTGCAGGATTTGGTATCACTAGATACGACCTCGTTACGAGTAACGAGTAGGTCTTCCGTCCGATTTTTTTTTTTTTAGATAAAATGATACCATGAGATATCGATACAATTCCAAAATTACCCCCCCCCCCCCAAAAAAAAAAAATTTGAAGATAAAGAATAAAAACCCTAATTACGTCAGACATGGGCCTGACGATGACTCTTTCAAACCGATAATGTAGAGATCAACAACTTTGATTTTTATAATGCATAACAAAATATTTATCGTTTTCAAGTTATTCGTAATAGAACTTACGAGTCTCTTGGTCCCTAATTTAAGAGGCCAGCCCCTTTTTCTTGATTTTATTGGATAGAACTTTTGATTCTCTACTACTTTTGTTCTATATGTCTTGTCAAAATATCAACTGATAAAAAGATACTGATCAAAACATATGGAAATTTTGATTCGAAATCTGTACCCCATTTTTGTGCCTATGCGAGCTCCAAGGAATAGCGCCACTGGTGCAAAACAACTAAATAGTGCACAACTTCAAACCATGCTCTACCTATCCTGAAAATTTCAAAGTCATATCTCTTATAGTTTCTGAGATCAACTCTGCACAAAATTGGCCGTAAAAAATTACAAAATCGACCGTAAATCCGGACCGGAAGTGACGACGACAAAAAGTTCAAAAACATATAAAATTCAGATAATTTCCCATCATCTGTGAAAAAATTGTTCAGATCGGTTGAGTAGTTTTCGAGAAATCGCGTGCACAAAATTTGGAAAAAAAAAAAAATAATAAACAGTACGAAAACAATAAGGTCTTCCGTTGGAAACGGAAGACCTTAATAAGGTAAAATATTGAAATCACGCGTTCTTCGTTTTCTCGCACAGTTTAAAAGTGAAGCTTTCCATATTTCATCTATATAATGATTAACGTTATGCGCAGACCTAGAAAGGGTCTTTGGAATAAAACTGCCAAAAATTAAGGGTTTTAGAGGGGGCTTACCCCCCCCCCCCCCCCAAAAAAAAAAAAAAAAAATTAAAATTTTTTTTTTAAAAAAAGTTGTAACTTTTATACTATTCATCTGATTTTTAAAATCTTTTCGGTTTATTGTACAGAGGAGAGAATACAATTTAAAAAATGTGGTCCGGGGGTTACTTTTTGACACCTTTTAGGAGTTTAAGGCGACTAAAAATGACTATTGAATCTTCAGCTGCCGTGTATGGCTTGATCTGTAGGGAAAAAATTTGAAACTCCCGATCCTTTCACTCAATTTTAAATAAAAACTCATGTAAATGTACATCGGACCTCATTCTTATTGTCGGCCAAATCTTAAGCAGAATGAACAATTTATAATTAAAATCCTGAAATCAAACAGCACGTATTGATTGTACGGGGAATCAAAATGTACACAGTGCACGGGATGTAAGCAAACGTATAACTATTCAGATGCATGTATATTTTTGGTATTTTGTTAAATCAGAAAAGATATGCATTATTTCTGAATGTTGAAACTGTGAAAATTACAGTCATCGATTTTATACTGAATAAATTTACATGTTACGTGTTTCGTCATTTCTTCATTTATCAAGCATAATTATATCAATCCCATTTAATTCAAACAGTAGATTATCCTTGTAAACGACGTGAAAAAAACTTTTAAAGCAGAAATACATGTGCAGAATGCATAACTAATTGTTTATCGACATCCTTGCGTTGGTGTAAACTGAACCCGCGATTTCTACTTTCGGTTTGCTTTCCGATCGCAGCTTTTGAAACTGACATGTTCCCCACTGTTCAATCAATTACTAACATTATTTAGACCTGACCTTTCTATTTATGTCCTTACCGTGGCATTAACACACTCTCACGTCCATGAATTAAGTGGTTTTGATTGCACTCTCTGCATGGTCAATGAAATTCGTACGCGCGAACCCAAAGGTGCGTTCCAATCCCACCTCAGACAACATTATTCAACTCATTGTCTACCACTCTTAAACGCCATGCACATAACGATTTTTGTAGAAGATTGTGCAGGATTTGGTATCACTAGATACGACCTCGTTACGAGTAACGAGTAGGTCTTCCGTCCGATTTTTTTTTTTTTAGATAAAATGATACCATGAGATATCGATACAATTCCAAAATTACCCCCCCCCCCCAAAAAAAAAAAATTTGAAGATAAAGAATAAAAACCCTAATTACGTCAGACATGGGCCTGACGATGACTCTTTCAAACCGATAATGTAGAGATCAACAACTTTGATTTTTATAATGCATAACAAAATATTTATCGTTTTCAAGTTATTCGTAATGAACTTACGAGTCTCTTGGTCCCTAATTTAAGAGGCCAGCCCCTTTTTCTTGATTTTATTGGATAGAACTTTTGATTCTCTACTACTTTTGTTCTATATGTCTTGTCAAAATATCAACTGATAAAAAGATACTGATCAAAACATATGGAAATTTTGATTCGAAATCTGTACCCCATTTTTGTGCCTATGCGAGCTCCAAGGAATAGCGCCACTGGTGCAAAACAACTAAATAGTGCACAACTTCAAACCATGCTCTACCTATCCTGAAAATTTCAAAGTCATATCTCTTATAGTTTCTGAGATCAACTCTGCACAAAATTGGCCGTAAAAAATTACAAAATCGACCGTAAATCCGGACCGGAAGTGACGACGACAAAAAGTTCAAAAACATATAAAATTCAGATAATTTCCCATCATCTGTGAAAAAATTGTTCAGATCGGTTGAGTAGTTTTCGAGAAATCGCGTGCACAAAATTTGGAAAAAAAAAAAAATAATAAACAGTACGAAAACAATAAGGTCTTCCGTTGGAAACGGAAGACCTTAATAAGGTAAAATATTGAAATCACGCGTTCTTCGTTTTCTCGCACAGTTTAAAAGTGAAGCTTTCCATATTTCATCTATATAATGATTAACGTTATGCGCAGACCTAGAAAGGGTCTTTGGAATAAAACTGCCAAAAATTAAGGGTTTTAGAGGGGGCTTACCCCCCCCCCCCCCCCAAAAAAAAAAAAAAAAATTAAAATTTTTTTTTTAAAAAAAGTTGTAACTTTTATACTATTCATCTGATTTTTAAAATCTTTTCGGTTTATTGTACAGAGGAGAGAATACAATTTAAAAAATGTGGTCCGGGGGTTACTTTTTGACACCTTTTAGGAGTTTAAGGCGACTAAAAATGACTATTGAATCTTCAGCTGCCGTGTATGGCTTGATCTGTAGGGAAAAAATTTGAAACTCCCGATCCTTTCACTCAATTTTAAATAAAAACTCATGTAAATGTACATCGGACCTCATTCTTATTGTCGGCCAAATCTTAAGCAGAATGAACAATTTATAATTAAAATCCTGAAATCAAACAGCACGTATTGATTGTACGGGGAATCAAAATGTACACAGTGCACGGGATGTAAGCAAACGTATAACTATTCAGATGCATGTATATTTTTGGTATTTTGTTAAATCAGAAAAGATATGCATTATTTCTGAATGTTGAAACTGTGAAAATTACAGTCATCGATTTTATACTGAATAAATTTACATGTTACGTGTTTCGTCATTTCTTCATTTATCAAGCATAATTATATCAATCCCATTTAATTCAAACAGTAGATTATCCTTGTAAACGACGTGAAAAAAACTTTTAAAGCAGAAATACATGTGCAGAATGCATAACTAATTGTTTATCGACATCCTTGCGTTGGTGTAAACTGAACCCGCGATTTCTACTTTCGGTTTGCTTTCCGATCGCAGCTTTTGAAACTGACATGTTCCCCACTGTTCAATCAATTACTAACATTATTTAGACCTGACCTTTCTATTTATGTCCTTACCGTGGCATTAACACACTCTCACGTCCATGAATTAAGTGGTTTTGATTGCACTCTCTGCATGGTCAATGAAATTCGTACGCGCGAACCCAAAGGTGCGTTCCAATCCCACCTCAGACAACATTATTCAACTCATTGTCTACCACTCTTAAACGCCATGCACATAACGATTTTTGTAGAAGATTGTGCAGGATTTGGTATCACTAGATACGACCTCGTTACGAGTAACGAGTAGGTCTTCCGTCCGATTTTTTTTTTTTTAGATAAAATGATACCATGAGATATCGATACAATTCCAAAATTACCCCCCCCCCCCCAAAAAAAAAAAATTTGAAGATAAAGAATAAAAACCCTAATTACGTCAGACATGGGCCTGACGATGACTCTTTCAAACCGATAATGTAGAGATCAACAACTTTGATTTTTATAATGCATAACAAAATATTTATCGTTTTCAAGTTATTCGTAATAGAACTTACGAGTCTCTTGGTCCCTAATTTAAGAGGCCAGCCCCTTTTTCTTGATTTTATTGGATAGAACTTTTGATTCTCTACTACTTTTGTTCTATATGTCTTGTCAAAATATCAACTGATAAAAAGATACTGATCAAAACATATGGAAATTTTGATTCGAAATCTGTACCCCATTTTTGTGCCTATGCGAGCTCCAAGGAATAGCGCCACTGGTGCAAAACAACTAAATAGTGCACAACTTCAAACCATGCTCTACCTATCCTGAAAATTTCAAAGTCATATCTCTTATAGTTTCTGAGATCAACTCTGCACAAAATTGGCCGTAAAAAATTACAAAATCGACCGTAAATCCGGACCGGAAGTGACGACGACAAAAAGTTCAAAAACATATAAAATTCAGATAATTTCCCATCATCTGTGAAAAAATTGTTCAGATCGGTTGAGTAGTTTTCGAGAAATCGCGTGCACAAAATTTGGAAAAAAAAAAAAATAATAAACAGTACGAAAACAATAAGGTCTTCCGTTGGAAACGGAAGACCTTAATAAGGTAAAATATTGAAATCACGCGTTCTTCGTTTTCTCGCACAGTTTAAAAGTGAAGCTTTCCATATTTCATCTATATAATGATTAACGTTATGCGCAGACCTAGAAAGGGTCTTTGGAATAAAACTGCCAAAAATTAAGGGTTTTAGAGGGGGCTTACCCCCCCCCCCCCCCCAAAAAAAAAAAAAAAAAATTAAAATTTTTTTTTTAAAAAAAGTTGTAACTTTTATACTATTCATCTGATTTTTAAAATCTTTTCGGTTTATTGTACAGAGGAGAGAATACAATTTAAAAAATGTGGTCCGGGGGTTACTTTTTGACACCTTTTAGGAGTTTAAGGCGACTAAAAATGACTATTGAATCTTCAGCTGCCGTGTATGGCTTGATCTGTAGGGAAAAAATTTGAAACTCCCGATCCTTTCACTCAATTTTAAATAAAAACTCATGTAAATGTACATCGGACCTCATTCTTATTGTCGGCCAAATCTTAAGCAGAATGAACAATTTATAATTAAAATCCTGAAATCAAACAGCACGTATTGATTGTACGGGGAATCAAAATGTACACAGTGCACGGGATGTAAGCAAACGTATAACTATTCAGATGCATGTATATTTTTGGTATTTTGTTAAATCAGAAAAGATATGCATTATTTCTGAATGTTGAAACTGTGAAAATTACAGTCATCGATTTTATACTGAATAAATTTACATGTTACGTGTTTCGTCATTTCTTCATTTATCAAGCATAATTATATCAATCCCATTTAATTCAAACAGTAGATTATCCTTGTAAACGACGTGAAAAAAACTTTTAAAGCAGAAATACATGTGCAGAATGCATAACTAATTGTTTATCGACATCCTTGCGTTGGTGTAAACTGAACCCGCGATTTCTACTTTCGGTTTGCTTTCCGATCGCAGCTTTTGAAACTGACATGTTCCCCACTGTTCAATCAATTACTAACATTATTTAGACCTGACCTTTCTATTTATGTCCTTACCGTGGCATTAACACACTCTCACGTCCATGAATTAAGTGGTTTTGATTGCACTCTCTGCATGGTCAATGAAATTCGTACGCGCGAACCCAAAGGTGCGTTCCAATCCCACCTCAGACAACATTATTCAACTCATTGTCTACCACTCTTAAACGCCATGCACATAACGATTTTTGTAGAAGATTGTGCAGGATTTGGTATCACTAGATACGACCTCGTTACGAGTAACGAGTAGGTCTTCCGTCCGATTTTTTTTTTTTTAGATAAAATGATACCATGAGATATCGATACAATTCCAAAATTACCCCCCCCCCCCCAAAAAAAAAAAATTTGAAGATAAAGAATAAAAACCCTAATTACGTCAGACATGGGCCTGACGATGACTCTTTCAAACCGATAATGTAGAGATCAACAACTTTGATTTTTATAATGCATAACAAAATATTTATCGTTTTCAAGTTATTCGTAATAGAACTTACGAGTCTCTTGGTCCCTAATTTAAGAGGCCAGCCCCTTTTTCTTGATTTTATTGGATAGAACTTTTGATTCTCTACTACTTTTGTTCTATATGTCTTGTCAAAATATCAACTGATAAAAAGATACTGATCAAAACATATGGAAATTTTGATTCGAAATCTGTACCCCATTTTTGTGCCTATGCGAGCTCCAAGGAATAGCGCCACTGGTGCAAAACAACTAAATAGTGCACAACTTCAAACCATGCTCTACCTATCCTGAAAATTTCAAAGTCATATCTCTTATAGTTTCTGAGATCAACTCTGCACAAAATTGGCCGTAAAAAATTACAAAATCGACCGTAAATCCGGACCGGAAGTGACGACGACAAAAAGTTCAAAAACATATAAAATTCAGATAATTTCCCATCATCTGTGAAAAAATTGTTCAGATCGGTTGAGTAGTTTTCGAGAAATCGCGTGCACAAAATTTGGAAAAAAAAAAAAATAATAAACAGTACGAAAACAATAAGGTCTTCCGTTGGAAACGGAAGACCTTAATAAGGTAAAATATTGAAATCACGCGTTCTTCGTTTTCTCGCACAGTTTAAAAGTGAAGCTTTCCATATTTCATCTATATAATGATTAACGTTATGCGCAGACCTAGAAAGGGTCTTTGGAATAAAACTGCCAAAAATTAAGGGTTTTAGAGGGGGCTTACCCCCCCCCCCCCCAAAAAAAAAAAAAAAAAAATTAAAATTTTTTTTTTAAAAAAAGTTGTAACTTTTATACTATTCATCTGATTTTTAAAATCTTTTCGGTTTATTGTACAGAGGAGAGAATACAATTTAAAAAATGTGGTCCGGGGGTTACTTTTTGACACCTTTTAGGAGTTTAAGGCGACTAAAAATGACTATTGAATCTTCAGCTGCCGTGTATGGCTTGATCTGTAGGGAAAAAATTTGAAACTCCCGATCCTTTCACTCAATTTTAAATAAAAACTCATGTAAATGTACATCGGACCTCATTCTTATTGTCGGCCAAATCTTAAGCAGAATGAACAATTTATAATTAAAATCCTGAAATCAAACAGCACGTATTGATTGTACGGGGAATCAAAATGTACACAGTGCACGGGATGTAAGCAAACGTATAACTATTCAGATGCATGTATATTTTTGGTATTTTGTTAAATCAGAAAAGATATGCATTATTTCTGAATGTTGAAACTGTGAAAATTACAGTCATCGATTTTATACTGAATAAATTTACATGTTACGTGTTTCGTCATTTCTTCATTTATCAAGCATAATTATA
This sequence comes from Magallana gigas, assembly GCF_963853765.1. NCBI lineage: Eukaryota > Metazoa > Mollusca > Bivalvia > Ostreida > Ostreidae > Magallana > Magallana gigas. The sequence goes on along the minus strand of NW_027062571.1, from coordinate 12,348 downwards.
TCAATCCCATTTAATTCAAACAGTAGATTATCCTTGTAAACGACGTGAAAAAAACTTTTAAAGCAGAAATACATGTGCAGAATGCATAACTAATTGTTTATCGACATCCTTGCGTTGGTGTAAACTGAACCCGCGATTTCTACTTTCGGTTTGCTTTCCGATCGCAGCTTTTGAAACTGACATGTTCCCCACTGTTCAATCAATTACTAACATTATTTAGACCTGACCTTTCTATTTATGTCCTTACCGTGGCATTAACACACTCTCACGTCCATGAATTAAGTGGTTTTGATTGCACTCTCTGCATGGTCAATGAAATTCGTACGCGCGAACCCAAAGGTGCGTTCCAATCCCACCTCAGACAACATTATTCAACTCATTGTCTACCACTCTTAAACGCCATGCACATAACGATTTTTGTAGAAGATTGTGCAGGATTTGGTATCACTAGATACGACCTCGTTACGAGTAACGAGTAGGTCTTCCGTCCGATTTTTTTTTTTTTAGATAAAATGATACCATGAGATATCGATACAATTCCAAAATTACCCCCCCCCCCCCAAAAAAAAAAAATTTGAAGATAAAGAATAAAAACCCTAATTACGTCAGACATGGGCCTGACGATGACTCTTTCAAACCGATAATGTAGAGATCAACAACTTTGATTTTTATAATGCATAACAAAATATTTATCGTTTTCAAGTTATTCGTAATAGAACTTACGAGTCTCTTGGTCCCTAATTTAAGAGGCCAGCCCCTTTTTCTTGATTTTATTGGATAGAACTTTTGATTCTCTACTACTTTTGTTCTATATGTCTTGTCAAAATATCAACTGATAAAAAGATACTGATCAAAACATATGGAAATTTTGATTCGAAATCTGTACCCCATTTTTGTGCCTATGCGAGCTCCAAGGAATAGCGCCACTGGTGCAAAACAACTAAATAGTGCACAACTTCAAACCATGCTCTACCTATCCTGAAAATTTCAAAGTCATATCTCTTATAGTTTCTGAGATCAACTCTGCACAAAATTGGCCGTAAAAAATTACAAAATCGACCGTAAATCCGGACCGGAAGTGACGACGACAAAAAGTTCAAAAACATATAAAATTCAGATAATTTCCCATCATCTGTGAAAAAATTGTTCAGATCGGTTGAGTAGTTTTCGAGAAATCGCGTGCACAAAATTTGGAAAAAAAAAAAAATAATAAACAGTACGAAAACAATAAGGTCTTCCGTTGGAAACGGAAGACCTTAATAAGGTAAAATATTGAAATCACGCGTTCTTCGTTTTCTCGCACAGTTTAAAAGTGAAGCTTTCCATATTTCATCTATATAATGATTAACGTTATGCGCAGACCTAGAAAGGGTCTTTGGAATAAAACTGCCAAAAATTAAGGGTTTTAGAGGGGGCTTACCCCCCCCCCCCCCCAAAAAAAAAAAAAAAAAATTAAAATTTTTTTTTTAAAAAAAGTTGTAACTTTTATACTATTCATCTGATTTTTAAAATCTTTTCGGTTTATTGTACAGAGGAGAGAATACAATTTAAAAAATGTGGTCCGGGGGTTACTTTTTGACACCTTTTAGGAGTTTAAGGCGACTAAAAATGACTATTGAATCTTCAGCTGCCGTGTATGGCTTGATCTGTAGGGAAAAAATTTGAAACTCCCGATCCTTTCACTCAATTTTAAATAAAAACTCATGTAAATGTACATCGGACCTCATTCTTATTGTCGGCCAAATCTTAAGCAGAATGAACAATTTATAATTAAAATCCTGAAATCAAACAGCACGTATTGATTGTACGGGGAATCAAAATGTACACAGTGCACGGGATGTAAGCAAACGTATAACTATTCAGATGCATGTATATTTTTGGTATTTTGTTAAATCAGAAAAGATATGCATTATTTCTGAATGTTGAAACTGTGAAAATTACAGTCATCGATTTTATACTGAATAAATTTACATGTTACGTGTTTCGTCATTTCTTCATTTATCAAGCATAATTATATCAATCCCATTTAATTCAAACAGTAGATTATCCTTGTAAACGACGTGAAAAAAACTTTTAAAGCAGAAATACATGTGCAGAATGCATAACTAATTGTTTATCGACATCCTTGCGTTGGTGTAAACTGAACCCGCGATTTCTACTTTCGGTTTGCTTTCCGATCGCAGCTTTTGAAACTGACATGTTCCCCACTGTTCAATCAATTACTAACATTATTTAGACCTGACCTTTCTATTTATGTCCTTACCGTGGCATTAACACACTCTCACGTCCATGAATTAAGTGGTTTTGATTGCACTCTCTGCATGGTCAATGAAATTCGTACGCGCGAACCCAAAGGTGCGTTCCAATCCCACCTCAGACAACATTATTCAACTCATTGTCTACCACTCTTAAACGCCATGCACATAACGATTTTTGTAGAAGATTGTGCAGGATTTGGTATCACTAGATACGACCTCGTTACGAGTAACGAGTAGGTCTTCCGTCCGATTTTTTTTTTTTTAGATAAAATGATACCATGAGATATCGATACAATTCCAAAATTACCCCCCCCCCCCCAAAAAAAAAAAATTTGAAGATAAAGAATAAAAACCCTAATTACGTCAGACATGGGCCTGACGATGACTCTTTCAAACCGATAATGTAGAGATCAACAACTTTGATTTTTATAATGCATAACAAAATATTTATCGTTTTCAAGTTATTCGTAATAGAACTTACGAGTCTCTTGGTCCCTAATTTAAGAGGCCAGCCCCTTTTTCTTGATTTTATTGGATAGAACTTTTGATTCTCTACTACTTTTGTTCTATATGTCTTGTCAAAATATCAACTGATAAAAAGATACTGATCAAAACATATGGAAATTTTGATTCGAAATCTGTACCCCATTTTTGTGCCTATGCGAGCTCCAAGGAATAGCGCCACTGGTGCAAAACAACTAAATAGTGCACAACTTCAAACCATGCTCTACCTATCCTGAAAATTTCAAAGTCATATCTCTTATAGTTTCTGAGATCAACTCTGCACAAAATTGGCCGTAAAAAATTACAAAATCGACCGTAAATCCGGACCGGAAGTGACGACGACAAAAAGTTCAAAAACATATAAAATTCAGATAATTTCCCATCATCTGTGAAAAAATTGTTCAGATCGGTTGAGTAGTTTTCGAGAAATCGCGTGCACAAAATTTGGAAAAAAAAAAAAATAATAAACAGTACGAAAACAATAAGGTCTTCCGTTGGAAACGGAAGACCTTAATAAGGTAAAATATTGAAATCACGCGTTCTTCGTTTTCTCGCACAGTTTAAAAGTGAAGCTTTCCATATTTCATCTATATAATGATTAACGTTATGCGCAGACCTAGAAAGGGTCTTTGGAATAAAACTGCCAAAAATTAAGGGTTTTAGAGGGGGCTTACCCCCCCCCCCCCCAAAAAAAAAAAAAAAAAATTAAAATTTTTTTTTTAAAAAAAGTTGTAACTTTTATACTATTCATCTGATTTTTAAAATCTTTTCGGTTTATTGTACAGAGGAGAGAATACAATTTAAAAAATGTGGTCCGGGGGTTACTTTTTGACACCTTTTAGGAGTTTAAGGCGACTAAAAATGACTATTGAATCTTCAGCTGCCGTGTATGGCTTGATCTGTAGGGAAAAAATTTGAAACTCCCGATCCTTTCACTCAATTTTAAATAAAAACTCATGTAAATGTACATCGGACCTCATTCTTATTGTCGGCCAAATCTTAAGCAGAATGAACAATTTATAATTAAAATCCTGAAATCAAACAGCACGTATTGATTGTACGGGGAATCAAAATGTACACAGTGCACGGGATGTAAGCAAACGTATAACTATTCAGATGCATGTATATTTTTGGTATTTTGTTAAATCAGAAAAGATATGCATTATTTCTGAATGTTGAAACTGTGAAAATTACAGTCATCGATTTTATACTGAATAAATTTACATGTTACGTGTTTCGTCATTTCTTCATTTATCAAGCATAATTATATCAATCCCATTTAATTCAAACAGTAGATTATCCTTGTAAACGACGTGAAAAAAACTTTTAAAGCAGAAATACATGTGCAGAATGCATAACTAATTGTTTATCGACATCCTTGCGTTGGTGTAAACTGAACCCGCGATTTCTACTTTCGGTTTGCTTTCCGATCGCAGCTTTTGAAACTGACATGTTCCCCACTGTTCAATCAATTACTAACATTATTTAGACCTGACCTTTCTATTTATGTCCTTACCGTGGCATTAACACACTCTCACGTCCATGAATTAAGTGGTTTTGATTGCACTCTCTGCATGGTCAATGAAATTCGTACGCGCGAACCCAAAGGTGCGTTCCAATCCCACCTCAGACAACATTATTCAACTCATTGTCTACCACTCTTAAACGCCATGCACATAACGATTTTTGTAGAAGATTGTGCAGGATTTGGTATCACTAGATACGACCTCGTTACGAGTAACGAGTAGGTCTTCCGTCCGATTTTTTTTTTTTTAGATAAAATGATACCATGAGATATCGATACAATTCCAAAATTACCCCCCCCCCCCCAAAAAAAAAAAATTTGAAGATAAAGAATAAAAACCCTAATTACGTCAGACATGGGCCTGACGATGACTCTTTCAAACCGATAATGTAGAGATCAACAACTTTGATTTTTATAATGCATAACAAAATATTTATCGTTTTCAAGTTATTCGTAATAGAACTTACGAGTCTCTTGGTCCCTAATTTAAGAGGCCAGCCCCTTTTTCTTGATTTTATTGGATAGAACTTTTGATTCTCTACTACTTTTGTTCTATATGTCTTGTCAAAATATCAACTGATAAAAAGATACTGATCAAAACATATGGAAATTTTGATTCGAAATCTGTACCCCATTTTTGTGCCTATGCGAGCTCCAAGGAATAGCGCCACTGGTGCAAAACAACTAAATAGTGCACAACTTCAAACCATGCTCTACCTATCCTGAAAATTTCAAAGTCATATCTCTTATAGTTTCTGAGATCAACTCTGCACAAAATTGGCCGTAAAAAATTACAAAATCGACCGTAAATCCGGACCGGAAGTGACGACGACAAAAAGTTCAAAAACATATAAAATTCAGATAATTTCCCATCATCTGTGAAAAAATTGTTCAGATCGGTTGAGTAGTTTTCGAGAAATCGCGTGCACAAAATTTGGAAAAAAAAAAAAATAATAAACAGTACGAAAACAATAAGGTCTTCCGTTGGAAACGGAAGACCTTAATAAGGTAAAATATTGAAATCACGCGTTCTTCGTTTTCTCGCACAGTTTAAAAGTGAAGCTTTCCATATTTCATCTATATAATGATTAACGTTATGCGCAGACCTAGAAAGGGTCTTTGGAATAAAACTGCCAAAAATTAAGGGTTTTAGAGGGGGCTAACCCCCCCCCCCCCCAAAAAAAAAAAAAAAAAATTAAAATTTTTTTTTTAAAAAAAGTTGTAACTTTTATACTATTCATCTGATTTTTAAAATCTTTTCGGTTTATTGTACAGAGGAGAGAATACAATTTAAAAAATGTGGTCCGGGGGTTACTTTTTGACACCTTTTAGGAGTTTAAGGCGACTAAAAATGACTATTGAATCTTCAGCTGCCGTGTATGGCTTGATCTGTAGGGAAAAAATTTGAAACTCCCGATCCTTTCACTCAATTTTAAATAAAAACTCATGTAAATGTACATCGGACCTCATTCTTATTGTCGGCCAAATCTTAAGCAGAATGAACAATTTATAATTAAAATCCTGAAATCAAACAGCACGTATTGATTGTACGGGGAATCAAAATGTACACAGTGCACGGGATGTAAGCAAACGTATAACTATTCAGATGCATGTATATTTTTGGTATTTTGTTAAATCAGAAAAGATATGCATTATTTCTGAATGTTGAAACTGTGAAAATTACAGTCATCGATTTTATACTGAATAAATTTACATGTTACGTGTTTCGTCATTTCTTCATTTATCAAGCATAATTATATCAATCCCATTTAATTCAAACAGTAGATTATCCTTGTAAACGACGTGAAAAAAACTTTTAAAGCAGAAATACATGTGCAGAATGCATAACTAATTGTTTATCGACATCCTTGCGTTGGTGTAAACTGAACCCGCGATTTCTACTTTCGGTTTGCTTTCCGATCGCAGCTTTTGAAACTGACATGTTCCCCACTGTTCAATCAATTACTAACATTATTTAGACCTGACCTTTCTATTTATGTCCTTACCGTGGCATTAACACACTCTCACGTCCATGAATTAAGTGGTTTTGATTGCACTCTCTGCATGGTCAATGAAATTCGTACGCGCGAACCCAAAGGTGCGTTCCAATCCCACCTCAGACAACATTATTCAACTCATTGTCTACCACTCTTAAACGCCATGCACATAACGATTTTTGTAGAAGATTGTGCAGGATTTGGTATCACTAGATACGACCTCGTTACGAGTAACGAGTAGGTCTTCCGTCCGATTTTTTTTTTTTTAGATAAAATGATACCATGAGATATCGATACAATTCCAAAATTACCCCCCCCCCCCCAAAAAAAAAAAATTTGAAGATAAAGAATAAAAACCCTAATTACGTCAGACATGGGCCTGACGATGACTCTTTCAAACCGATAATGTAGAGATCAACAACTTTGATTTTTATAATGCATAACAAAATATTTATCGTTTTCAAGTTATTCGTAATAGAACTTACGAGTCTCTTGGTCCCTAATTTAAGAGGCCAGCCCCTTTTTCTTGATTTTATTGGATAGAACTTTTGATTCTCTACTACTTTTGTTCTATATGTCTTGTCAAAATATCAACTGATAAAAAGATACTGATCAAAACATATGGAAATTTTGATTCGAAATCTGTACCCCATTTTTGTGCCTATGCGAGCTCCAAGGAATAGCGCCACTGGTGCAAAACAACTAAATAGTGCACAACTTCAAACCATGCTCTACCTATCCTGAAAATTTCAAAGTCATATCTCTTATAGTTTCTGAGATCAACTCTGCACAAAATTGGCCGTAAAAAATTACAAAATCGACCGTAAATCCGGACCGGAAGTGACGACGACAAAAAGTTCAAAAACATATAAAATTCAGATAATTTCCCATCATCTGTGAAAAAATTGTTCAGATCGGTTGAGTAGTTTTCGAGAAATCGCGTGCACAAAATTTGGAAAAAAAAAAAAATAATAAACAGTACGAAAACAATAAGGTCTTCCGTTGGAAACGGAAGACCTTAATAAGGTAAAATATTGAAATCACGCGTTCTTCGTTTTCTCGCACAGTTTAAAAGTGAAGCTTTCCATATTTCATCTATATAATGATTAACGTTATGCGCAGACCTAGAAAGGGTCTTTGGAATAAAACTGCCAAAAATTAAGGGTTTTAGAGGGGGCTTACCCCCCCCCCCCCCAAAAAAAAAAAAAAAAAAATTAAAATTTTTTTTTTAAAAAAAGTTGTAACTTTTATACTATTCATCTGATTTTTAAAATCTTTTCGGTTTATTGTACAGAGGAGAGAATACAATTTAAAAAATGTGGTCCGGGGGTTACTTTTTGACACCTTTTAGGAGTTTAAGGCGACTAAAAATGACTATTGAATCTTCAGCTGCCGTGTATGGCTTGATCTGTAGGGAAAAAATTTGAAACTCCCGATCCTTTCACTCAATTTTAAATAAAAACTCATGTAAATGTACATCGGACCTCATTCTTATTGTCGGCCAAATCTTAAGCAGAATGAACAATTTATAATTAAAATCCTGAAATCAAACAGCACGTATTGATTGTACGGGGAATCAAAATGTACACAGTGCACGGGATGTAAGCAAACGTATAACTATTCAGATGCATGTATATTTTTGGTATTTTGTTAAATCAGAAAAGATATGCATTATTTCTGAATGTTGAAACTGTGAAAATTACAGTCATCGATTTTATACTGAATAAATTTACATGTTACGTGTTTCGTCATTTCTTCATTTATCAAGCATAATTATATCAATCCCATTTAATTCAAACAGTAGATTATCCTTGTAAACGACGTGAAAAAAACTTTTAAAGCAGAAATACATGTGCAGAATGCATAACTAATTGTTTATCGACATCCTTGCGTTGGTGTAAACTGAACCCGCGATTTCTACTTTCGGTTTGCTTTCCGATCGCAGCTTTTGAAACTGACATGTTCCCCACTGTTCAATCAATTACTAACATTATTTAGACCTGACCTTTCTATTTATGTCCTTACCGTGGCATTAACACACTCTCACGTCCATGAATTAAGTGGTTTTGATTGCACTCTCTGCATGGTCAATGAAATTCGTACGCGCGAACCCAAAGGTGCGTTCCAATCCCACCTCAGACAACATTATTCAACTCATTGTCTACCACTCTTAAACGCCATGCACATAACGATTTTTGTAGAAGATTGTGCAGGATTTGGTATCACTAGATACGACCTCGTTACGAGTAACGAGTAGGTCTTCCGTCCGATTTTTTTTTTTTTAGATAAAATGATACCATGAGATATCGATACAATTCCAAAATTACCCCCCCCCCCCCAAAAAAAAAAAATTTGAAGATAAAGAATAAAAACCCTAATTACGTCAGACATGGGCCTGACGATGACTCTTTCAAACCGATAATGTAGAGATCAACAACTTTGATTTTTATAATGCATAACAAAATATTTATCGTTTTCAAGTTATTCGTAATAGAACTTACGAGTCTCTTGGTCCCTAATTTAAGAGGCCAGCCCCTTTTTCTTGATTTTATTGGATAGAACTTTTGATTCTCTACTACTTTTGTTCTATATGTCTTGTCAAAATATCAACTGATAAAAAGATACTGATCAAAACATATGGAAATTTTGATTCGAAATCTGTACCCCATTTTTGTGCCTATGCGAGCTCCAAGGAATAGCGCCACTGGTGCAAAACAACTAAATAGTGCACAACTTCAAACCATGCTCTACCTATCCTGAAAATTTCAAAGTCATATCTCTTATAGTTTCTGAGATCAACTCTGCACAAAATTGGCCGTAAAAAATTACAAAATCGACCGTAAATCCGGACCGGAAGTGACGACGACAAAAAGTTCAAAAACATATAAAATTCAGATAATTTCCCATCATCTGTGAAAAAATTGTTCAGATCGGTTGAGTAGTTTTCGAGAAATCGCGTGCACAAAATTTGGAAAAAAAAAAAAATAATAAACAGTACGAAAACAATAAGGTCTTCCGTTGGAAACGGAAGACCTTAATAAGGTAAAATATTGAAATCACGCGTTCTTCGTTTTCTCGCACAGTTTAAAAGTGAAGCTTTCCATATTTCATCTATATAATGATTAACGTTATGCGCAGACCTAGAAAGGGTCTTTGGAATAAAACTGCCAAAAATTAAGGGTTTTAGAGGGGGCTAACCCCCCCCCCCCCCAAAAAAAAAAAAAAAAAATTAAAATTTTTTTTTTAAAAAAAGTTGTAACTTTTATACTATTCATCTGATTTTTAAAATCTTTTCGGTTTATTGTACAGAGGAGAGAATACAATTTAAAAAATGTGGTCCGGGGGTTACTTTTTGACACCTTTTAGGAGTTTAAGGCGACTAAAAATGACTATTGAATCTTCAGCTGCCGTGTATGGCTTGATCTGTAGGGAAAAAATTTGAAACTCCCGATCCTTTCACTCAATTTTAAATAAAAACTCATGTAAATGTACATCGGACCTCATTCTTATTGTCGGCCAAATCTTAAGCAGAATGAACAATTTATAATTAAAATCCTGAAATCAAACAGCACGTATTGATTGTACGGGGAATCAAAATGTACACAGTGCACGGGATGTAAGCAAACGTATAACTATTCAGATGCATGTATATTTTTGGTATTTTGTTAAATCAGAAAAGATATGCATTATTTCTGAATGTTGAAACTGTGAAAATTACAGTCATCGATTTTATACTGAATAAATTTACATGTTACGTGTTTCGTCATTTCTTCATTTATCAAGCATAATTATATCAATCCCATTTAATTCAAACAGTAGATTATCCTTGTAAACGACGTGAAAAAAACTTTTAAAGCAGAAATACATGTGCAGAATGCATAACTAATTGTTTATCGACATCCTTGCGTTGGTGTAAACTGAACCCGCGATTTCTACTTTCGGTTTGCTTTCCGATCGCAGCTTTTGAAACTGACATGTTCCCCACTGTTCAATCAATTACTAACATTATTTAGACCTGACCTTTCTATTTATGTCCTTACCGTGGCATTAACACACTCTCACGTCCATGAATTAAGTGGTTTTGATTGCACTCTCTGCATGGTCAATGAAATTCGTACGCGCGAACCCAAAGGTGCGTTCCAATCCCACCTCAGACAACATTATTCAACTCATTGTCTACCACTCTTAAACGCCATGCACATAACGATTTTTGTAGAAGATTGTGCAGGATTTGGTATCACTAGATACGACCTCGTTACGAGTAACGAGTAGGTCTTCCGTCCGATTTTTTTTTTTTTAGATAAAATGATACCATGAGATATCGATACAATTCCAAAATTACCCCCCCCCCCCCAAAAAAAAAAAATTTGAAGATAAAGAATAAAAACCCTAATTACGTCAGACATGGGCCTGACGATGACTCTTTCAAACCGATAATGTAGAGATCAACAACTTTGATTTTTATAATGCATAACAAAATATTTATCGTTTTCAAGTTATTCGTAATAGAACTTACGAGTCTCTTGGTCCCTAATTTAAGAGGCCAGCCCCTTTTTCTTGATTTTATTGGATAGAACTTTTGATTCTCTACTACTTTTGTTCTATATGTCTTGTCAAAATATCAACTGATAAAAAGATACTGATCAAAACATATGGAAATTTTGATTCGAAATCTGTACCCCATTTTTGTGCCTATGCGAGCTCCAAGGAATAGCGCCACTGGTGCAAAACAACTAAATAGTGCACAACTTCAAACCATGCTCTACCTATCCTGAAAATTTCAAAGTCATATCTCTTATAGTTTCTGAGATCAACTCTGCACAAAATTGGCCGTAAAAAATTACAAAATCGACCGTAAATCCGGACCGGAAGTGACGACGACAAAAAGTTCAAAAACATATAAAATTCAGATAATTTCCCATCATCTGTGAAAAAATTGTTCAGATCGGTTGAGTAGTTTTCGAGAAATCGCGTGCACAAAATTTGGAAAAAAAAAAAAATAATAAACAGTACGAAAACAATAAGGTCTTCCGTTGGAAACGGAAGACCTTAATAAGGTAAAATATTGAAATCACGCGTTCTTCGTTTTCTCGCACAGTTTAAAAGTGAAGCTTTCCATATTTCATCTATATAATGATTAACGTTATGCGCAGACCTAGAAAGGGTCTTTGGAATAAAACTGCCAAAAATTAAGGGTTTTAGAGGGGGCTTACCCCCCCCCCCCCCAAAAAAAAAAAAAAAAAAATTAAAATTTTTTTTTTAAAAAAAGTTGTAACTTTTATACTATTCATCTGATTTTTAAAATCTTTTCGGTTTATTGTACAGAGGAGAGAATACAATTTAAAAAATGTGGTCCGGGGGTTACTTTTTGACACCTTTTAGGAGTTTAAGGCGACTAAAAATGACTATTGAATCTTCAGCTGCCGTGTATGGCTTGATCTGTAGGGAAAAAATTTGAAACTCCCGATCCTTTCACTCAATTTTAAATAAAAACTCATGTAAATGTACATCGGACCTCATTCTTATTGTCGGCCAAATCTTAAGCAGAATGAACAATTTATAATTAAAATCCTGAAATCAAACAGCACGTATTGATTGTACGGGGAATCAAAATGTACACAGTGCACGGGATGTAAGCAAACGTATAACTATTCAGATGCATGTATATTTTTGGTATTTTGTTAAATCAGAAAAGATATGCATTATTTCTGAATGTTGAAACTGTGAAAATTACAGTCATCGATTTTATACTGAATAAATTTACATGTTACGTGTTTCGTCATTTCTTCATTTATCAAGCATAATTATATCAATCCCATTTAATTCAAACAGTAGATTATCCTTGTAAACGACGTGAAAAAAACTTTTAAAGCAGAAATACATGTGCAGAATGCATAACTAATTGTTTATCGACATCCTTGCGTTGGTGTAAACTGAACCCGCGATTTCTACTTTCGGTTTGCTTTCCGATCGCAGCTTTTGAAACTGACATGTTCCCCACTGTTCAATCAATTACTAACATTATTTAGACCTGACCTTTCTATTTATGTCCTTACCGTGGCAT